>NC_139961.1:1321719-1364219 GCF_963454915.1 Gymnoscopelus microlampas | reverse complement strand
TCTGATACTGTACATTAAAACCACTTCTCCTCTGATACTGTACATTAAAACCACTTCTCCTCTGATACTGTACAGTAAAACCACTTCTCCCTCTGATACTGTACATTAAAACCACTTCTCCTCTGATACTGTACATTAAAACCACTTCTCCTCTGATACTGTACATTAAAACCACTTCTCCCTCTGATACTGTACATTAAAACCACTTCTCCCTCTGATACTGTACATTAAAACCACTTCTCCTCTGATACTGTACAGTAAAACCACTTCTCCCTCTGATACTGTACATTAAAACCACTTCTCCTCTGATACTGTACATTAAAACCACTTCTCCTCTGATACTGTACAGTAAAACCACTTCTCCCTCTGATACTGTACATTAAAACCACTTCTCCTCTGATACTGTACATTAAAACCACTTCTCCTCTGATACTGTACATTAAAACCACTTCTCCTCTGATACTGTACAGTAAAACCACTTCTCCCTCTGATACTGTACATTAAAACCACTTCTCCTCTGATACTGTACATTAAAACCACTTCTCCTCTGATACTGTACATTAAAACCACTTCTCCCTCTGATACTGTACATTAAAACCACTTCTCCTCTGATACTGTACATTAAAACCACTTCTCCTCTGATACTGTACATTAAAACCACTTCTCCTCTGATACTGTACATTAAAACCACTTCTCCTCTGATACTGTACATTAAAACCACTTCTCCTCTGATACTGTACAGTAAAACCACTTCTCCTCTGATACTGTACATTAAAACCACTTCTCCTCTGATACTGTACATTAAAACCACTTCTCCCTCTGATACTGTACATTAAAACCACTTATCCTCTGATACTGTACATTAAAACCACTTCTCCTCTGATACTGTACAGTAAAACCACTTCTCCTCTGATACTGTACATTAAAACCACTTCTCCTCTGATACTGTACATTAAAACCACTTCTCCTCTGATACTGTACATTAAAACCACTTCTCCTCTGATACTGTACAGTAAAACCACTTCTCCTCTGATACTGTACATTAAAACCACTTCTCCTCTGATACTGTACATTAAAACCACTTCTCCTCTGATATTGTACATTAAAACCACTTCTCCTCTGATACTGTACATTAAAACCACTTCTCCTCTGATACTGTACATTAAAACCACTTCTCCTCTGATACTGTACATTAAAACCACTTCTCCTCTGATACTGTACATTAAAACCACTTCTCCTCTGATACTGTACATTAAAACCACTTCTCCTCTGATACTGTACATTAAAACCACTTCTCCCTCTGATACTGTACATTAAAACCACTTCTCCTCTGATACTGTACAGTAAAACCACTTCTCCCTCTGATACTGTACATTAAAACCACTTCTCCTCTGATACTGTACATTAAAACCACTTCTCCTCTGATACTGTACATTAAAACCACTTCTCCTCTGATACTGTACATTAAAACCACTTCTCCTCTGATACTGTACATTAAAACCACTTCTCCTCTGATACTGTACATTAAAACCACTTCTCCTCTGATACTGTACAGTAAAACCACTTCTCCTCTGATACTGTACATTAAAACCACTTCTCCTCTGATACTGTACATTAAAACCACTTCTCCTCTGATACTGTACATTAAAACCACTTCTCCTCTGATACTGTACATTAAAACCACTTCTCCTCTGATACTGTACAGTAAAACCACTTCTCCCTCTGATACTGTACATTAAAACCACTTCTCCTCTGATACTGTACATTAAAACCACTTCTCCTCTGATACTGTACATTAAAACCACTTCTCCTCTGATACTGTACAGTAAAACCACTTCTCCTTTGATACTGTACATTAAAACCACTTCTCCTCTGATACTGTACATTAAAACCACTTCTCCTCTGATACTGTACATTAAAACCACTTCACTTCTCCTCTGATACTGTACATTAAAACCACTTCTCCTCTGATACTGTACAGTAAAACCACTTCTCCTCTGATACTGTACATTAAAACCACTTCTCCTCTGATACTGTACATTAAAACCACTTCTCCTCTGATACTGTACATTAAAACCACTTCTCCTCTGATACTGTACATTAAAACCACTTCTCCTCTGATACTGTACATTAAAACCACTTCTCCTTTGATACTGTACATTAAAACCACTTCTCCTCTGATACTGTACATTAAAACTTCACTTCTCCTCTGATACTGTACATTAAAACCACTTCTCCTCTGATACTGTACATTAAAACCACTTCACTTCTCCTCTGATACTGTACATTAAAACCACTTCTCCTCTGATACTGTACAGTAAAACCACTTCTCCTCTGATACTGTACATTAAAACCACTTCTCCTCTGATACTGTACATTAAAACCACTTCTCCTCTGATACTGTACATTAAAACCACTTCTCCTCTGATACTGTACATTAAAACCACTTCTCCTCTGATACTGTACATTAAAACCACTTCTCCTCTGATACTGTACATTAAAACCACTTCTCCTCTGATACTGTACATTAAAACCACTTCTCCTCTGATACTGTACAGTAAAACCACTTCTCCCTCTGATACTGTACATTAAAACCACTTCTCCTCTGATACTGTACATTAAAACCACTTCTCCTCTGATACTGTACATTAAAACCACTTCTCCTCTGATACTGTACATTAAAACCACTTCTCCTCTGATACTGTACATTAAAACCACTTCTCCTCTGATACTGTACATTAAAACCACTTCTCCTCTGATACTGTACATTAAAACCACTTCTCCTCTGATACTGTACATTAAAACCACTTCTCCTCTGATACTGTACATTAAAACCACTTCTCCTCTGATACTGTACAGTAAAACCACTTCTCCCTCTGATACTGTACATTAAAACCACTTCTCCTCTGATACTGTACATTAAAACCACTTCTCCTCTGATACTGTACATTAAAACCACTTCACTTCTCCTCTGATACTGTACATTAAAACCACTTCTCCTCTGATACTGTACATTAAAACCACTTCTCCTCTGATACTGTACAGTAAAACCACTTCTCCTCTGATACTGTACATTAAAACCACTTCTCCTCTGATACTGTACATTAAAACCACTTCTCCTCTGATACTGTACATTAAAACCACTTCTCCTCTGATACTGTACATTAAAACCACTTCTCCTCTGATACTGTACATTAAAACCACTTCTCCCTCTGATACTGTACAGTAAAACCACTTCACTTCTCCTCTGATACTGTGCATTAAAACCACTTCTCCTCTGATACTGTACATTAAAACCACTTCTCCTCTGATACTGTACATTAAAACCACTTCTCCTCTGATACTGTACAGTAAAACCACTTCTCCTCTGATACTGTACATTAAAACCACTTCTCCTCTGATACTGTACATTAAAACCACTTCTCCTCTGATACTGTACATTAAAACCACTTCTCCTCTGATACTGTACATTAAAACCACTTCTCCTCTGATACTGTACATTAAAACCACTTCTCCCTCTGATACTGTACATTAAAACCACTTCTCCCTCTGATACTGTACAGTAAAACCACTTCTCCTCTGATACTGTACATTAAAACCACTTCTCCTCTGATACTGTACATTAAAACCACTTCTCCTCTGATACTGTACATTAAAACCACTTCTCCCTCTGATACTGTACATTAAAACCACTTCACTTCTCCTCTGATACTGTACATTAAAACCACTTCTCCTCTGATACTGTACATTAAAACCACTTCTCCTCTGATACTGTACATTAAAACCACTTCTCCTCTGATACTGTACATTAAAACCACTTCTCCTCTGATACTGTACATTAAAACCACTTCTCCTCTGATACTGTACATTAAAACCACTTCTCCCTCTGATACTGTACATTAAAACCACTTCTCCTCTGATACTGTACATTAAAACCACTTCTCCTCTGATACTGTACATTAAAACCACTTCTCCTCTGATACTGTACATTAAAACCACTTCTCCTCTGATACTGTACATTAAAACCACTTCTCCTCTGATACTGTACATTAAAACCACTTCTCCTCTGATACTGTACATTAAAACCACTTCTCCTCTGATACTGTACATTAAAACCACTTCTCCCTCTGATACTGTACATTAAAACCACTTCTCCTCTGATACTGTACATTAAAACCACTTCTCCCTCTGATACTGTACATTAAAACCACTTCTCCCTCTGATACTGTACATTAAAACCACTTCTCCTCTGATACTGTACATTAAAACCACTTCTCCTCTGATACTGTACATTAAAACCACTTCTCCCTCTGATACTGTACATTAAAACCACTTCTCCTCTGATACTGTACATTAAAACCACTTCTCCCTCTGATACTGTACATTAAAACCACTTCTCCTCTGATACTGTACATTAAAACCACTTCTCCCTCTGATACTGTACATTAAAACCACTTCTCCTCTGATACTGTACATTAAAACCACTTCTCCCTCTGATACTGTACATTAAAACCACTTCTCCTCTGATACTGTACATTAAAACCACTTCTCCTCTGATACTGTACATTAAAACCACTTCTCCTCTGATACTGTACATTAAAACCACTTCTCCTCTGATACTGTACATTAAAACCACTTCTCCTCTGATACTGTACATTAAAACCACTTCTCCCTCTGATACTGTACATTACAACCACTTCTCCTCTGATACTGTACATTACAACCACTTCTCCTCTGATACTGTACAGTACGTGTGTCGTCACCGGACGCTTATTTTCACCGGACGGTGAGGAGTCTCACCGCGAGGACGTAAACGCAGGTTACGGGGCAACGGTGGAAAAAGTACTCCAATGTTTTACTTAAGTAAAAGTATCAATACTGCAATGTAGAGTTAAATTACTTGAAGTACCAAAAGCAGAAAGTACCCGTTTCACAAGTTTTCAAATGTACAGTATACAGATCTTTTGAAAATATCAGATCTACAAGCTCACAATGCGTCGCGATGCGACGCATTGTGAGCTTGTAGATCTGCTATTTTCAAATGGCCGAAATGTATGTAGGGCTGAAGTGTTTAAAGGCAGACTAGGTAACTTTCAGCCTAAATTTAAAACATTTAAATTATTTTGCATTTTGTCCCTCTATCAGCCACTATATAATAATGCTGGTGTGTTTTCCTGCAGAAAGACACTTCCCTCTGGCTGTATTTTAGTTTTGTTCCATTGTTTATGTTGACATTTATCTCTTTGCAGGGACTGAACAGTCTGTGGGGGGAGAGGGGGTGGGGGCTCGGCCGGAGCTCTTAATTGATCCCTTTGGTACAAACCAAATGGACCCTTACAGGTCTGTAACTCTGAGAGTGTACACATGGAACCAAATTTACAGAATTAATGCGGTTAATTCGGTTAATTTTTTTTCTTTTTTTGTGATGAGTTTGTGATGGGTGCTCGTCATTTCCCCTGGGTGCTTTAGCCCTGAGGCACCCACAATATTGGCGCCCTTGTCAGCGCCCATACCCTATGGGTGGGGTTTGGTGAAAGGGCCTTTCTGTGTGGAGTTTGCATGTTCTCCCCGTGTCTCCTAGGGTAGGAACCCTCACAAAAATCCTGGTCATGATGTCAAATGGTCATGATGTCACATGATGTCAGAGAGAGAAGGAGGAGGTTAGCTGGGTGCTGCGTCAGGCACCCGGAGGTGATGGTGAGCAAACTGACAGCCAGGAGGGGACAGAGGCGGACCACCCATAGACGCATTATGGCGAGCTAGAGCTCAACGCTGCAGAGCTCAAGACCCTCATGCTAGACGAGACAGGAGGGCTTGGAGGTCAGTGATTCAGGAGTCCTAAGTTGCTGCCTGTCCGGCTAGACCTCCAGCATCGCATCGCAGGTGTCTTGCTCATGGACACCTCGACACTTATAGCCGGGACTCAAACCTGGGACCTTCTGTTTCCCATGCAGGCCCTTTCAGTTGACCGGCCAAACAGCTCCCCAGTCATTAGTTACAGTTATATGGCATTTAAATCAGTTCAGACACTTTGACCCTATTTTACACTTTGTCTATTAGTATAGCGTCTACAAGCAACATATTGGCTTTTTGGTTTTGTTTAGTTTTTTTGTTAAAAATTGTAAACATGTTTTACACAAATCTTCTCCCATGGGGGTCCGTGGCTCAAATACATCATGAATTTGGGGGTCCTTGATATGAAAAGGTATGAGAACCACTGCTCTATTCCACTCTCTCTTCCTGTCGACGCGCACACAGACGCACGCACGCACGCACGCACGCACGCACGCACGCACGCACGCACGCACGCACGCACGCACGCACACACACACACGCACGCGCACGTGCACGCACACGCACACGCGCACACACACACACACACACACACACACACACACACACACACACACACACAGTCCTAGTGTGTGAGATAGCTGACCTCTTCACAGCAAAACAAGGTGCAGATGAGATTAAAATAAACCACACGCAAAAAGAGTGCATACTTTCACTCTTTACGCGCACGCAACACACACACACTGACACAATGCATGCCCACGCGCACACACACACACACACACACACACACACACACACACACACACACACACACACACACACACACACGTCACGCACACACACACACACACACACACACACACACACACACACACACACACACACACACACACACACACACACACACACACACACACACACACACACACACACACACACACACGCGCACACACACACGCCACTTTTCACAGCCTTCAGCTTTATAAAACTTTTGAATGCATTCTCTCTCTCTCTCTCTCTCTCTCTCTCTCTCTCTCTCTCTCTCATCCGTTCTTACCTTTCAGGCAGAGCATGTCTCATATCTCCTCTCTTCGCTCAGCAGATGTGAGTGTGTGAGAGAGAGAGAGACAGAGAGAGAGAGATTTTAAAGTAGTATATATCTCTCTTTTCTCTCTCTCTCTGTCTCCTGTGCGTTGTCTGCTTTCGCTCAGTGTCTCTCTCTCTCTCTCTCTCTCTCTCTCTCTCTCTGTGTCTATCTTTCTCTCTTTCAAACAAAAACAAAAAGTTCAAACACAAACCCCTCCTTCTCTCTCTCTCTCTCTCTCTGCACCTCCCTCCCTCCCTCCCTCTCTCCCTCTCCACATCTCCTCTTTACTGCTACTTCTCCCTCCCTTCCTTGCCCTCCCTCCCTCTCTCTCTCTCTCTCTCTCTCTCTCTCTCTCTCTCTCTCTCTCTCTCTCTCTCTCTCTCTCTCTCTTGGCATGGGGCCAGTAACTGTGTATGAGCCCCTTGTGCTCCTGTTCCCCTTATCAGCCCAGCCCAGCGCGCACGCTCTCACACACACACACACACACACACACACACACACACACACACACACACACACACACACACACACACACACACACACACACACACACACACACACACACACACACGTATGCACACGCACACAGATACTGTCCTAAATGCAGTGTGTGTTCCAGTATTGTCTCTGTGAGGTCATTCACAGAAACAACAATATTTGGACAGAAGACTGCCAAAGACTCACGTGTGTGTGTGTGTGTGTGTGTGTGTGTGTGTGTGTGTGTGTGTGTGTGTGTGTGTGTGTGTGTGTGTGTGTGTGTACACACACACACACACACACACACACACACACACACACACACACACTGCATTGTATTGTAAAAGAAAAGCATAAAGTTGTCATGAAGTCCAACATAGCATGTTGCTGTCTATTGCAGCAACAGGACAGTCTGCCAGTACATTAAAGGGACGTTTCACTTTAAAAACCTGTTTTGGGTCATGTTAACGTCTACTCAGGCTTTTGTGTTTCGCCTCAGACAGTTTTTAAGTTGATTGATTCAGTATTTAGATATTTGATATTCCTTTTATCAGACACGCCCCCTTCCAACCTTTCAACCATTTTATTATTTGTCTTCATAACTTTGAACAAAGAGTTTTAATTGTGACACCGATAACTTAATGACGGTTGCAGTCACTGATCCAAGCCGTAAAAAGGCAAACAAATAAAATAATCGGATAAAAGAACTTGGGCCCTATCTTAGCCCTTATCCAAACCTATTAGCCATGTTTTACTATTTTTAAAAACATTTTAAAATGGTTCAACCAGCCGATCTACATCGACACGTTGTGAGCTTGTAGATTGGCTATTTGACCACAGCCTTAACTCTTTCATTGCCACACTTATTTCAGACTTTGTCGTCCCAGTGCCACGAAAATGGTGCATTTTTGTTTGTTTGTTTGTTTTTTAACATTGAAGTGAATGGAGCAGCACTTTTTTGGATAGCGTTATCTCCTAGTTCCTTTGAGATGAACAAAAAAAAACAAGACCAAAAAAAAAATATATATATTAAAAATAAATAAATAAAATAAAATAAAAAATGTATTATTATTATCTTTTTTAAATAATTTCGTCATTTCCGTCCGTGGCCATGATAGCCATAGTACCATCGGACGGGAAATCCCGTTTTTGGCACTCAGAGAGTAAAAAAAATATGTTCCCTTTTATATAGAGTTAAAATGTCACTCAGGATTTTACTGTGTAGCATTAGCATACATGCGACGCGTTGTGAGCTTGTAGATCGGCTATTTTAAAGTAGCCTAGGTATAAAACATGGCTAAAGTGGTTCATGTGTGTTTTATAATTAATAGTAACTAACGTTTTCAAATAATTGTAATGGAGTAAAAGTGCAATATTTGCCTCTGAGATGAAGTGGAGTAGGAGTAAAAGTATTGGAAATCGGAAATACTCCAGTAAAGTAAAAATACCTCAAGACTGTACTTAAGTACAGTACTTGAGTAAAAGTACTTTACACCACTGCACAGTCCTCCTCTGAGACAGTGAATAGACAGAAATTATACCATATTATAATGAGCATCAGTGAGGACCAATTATATGAAGATACGGCTGAAAATGGGTGAAGTGGTCCTTTAAATACGGTTACCATATAAAGTCGTCAGCTCTTCTTCTGGTGATTAAAACAATGATGTGATGCAGTTCAAACGTTGACCTTTCCTAAAGGTCAGCTGATTCACAGGAAGCAGCCCGTCGCTAGGCAACCGACCCAGCCTCCGTATGGACTGACCAATGAGACGGCTCCCTGTGGTGCAGGTAAGGTCACACACACACACACTCACAGTCACACACACACACACACACACACACACACACACACACACACACACACACACACACACACACACACACACACACACTCACACTCACACTCACACACACACACTCTCTCACACACACACACACACACACACACACACACACACACACACACACACAACACACACACACACACACACACACACACACACACACACACACACACACACACACACACACACACACACACACACACACACACACACACACACACACAGTTTTTGTAAGATTGAAACTTTGTAGAAACAATGAAAGTTTTTCAGGAAAGCAACTTTATTTTGTCCTGGTTCTGTTTTCACCCCCCCCCCCCCCTCTCTCTCTCTCTCTCTCTCTCTCTCTCTCTCTCTCTCTCTCTCTCTCTCTCTCTCTCTCTCTCCCTCCCTCCCCCTCTCTCTCTCTCTCTCTCTCTCTCTCTCTCTCTCTCTCTCTCTCTCTCTCTCTCTCTCTCTCTGCAGGTGTTTTGTGTCTCGGACAGAAATAACTTCATTAATCACCTTACTCTGCTCTGGATCGCACGCACGCACACACACACACACACACACACACACACACACACACACACACACACACACACACACTAGTGGTGTTGTTATTTCTGGTATGAGGCCTAGCTGTGAGCTGTGACCTGTGACCTTTGAGAACACACAGGACACGGTTCCAGCTGTTTTGGTCGTACAGTATAAAGAAAAACACACTTCCAGCTGCTTTCACTGTAAAACACATACTGTACTGTACTGCACTGTACTGTACTGCACTGTACTGTACTGTACTGTACTGTACTGTACTGTACTGTACTGTACTGTACTGTACTGTACTGTGTGTAACAGTGAAGCTCTAATCTTACCATAGAAAGCACTAACAGTCTCTATGTCAAACACAATGGCCCTCATTTATCAACGCAGCGTATTAACCGGCGTATATTTTTCCATATATTCGGCCGTACACCAACGTCGAAGTCACATTTATCAACACATCCTACACAGCTGATCCCAGCGGACATTTGGTCCCAGCCTTGATAAATGTCACGTCTGAAAACGAGCGTCATTTAAATAACACGCCCTTAAATATTCTCAAAGCACCCCGATTTTACGACATGAAGAACCAGAATACGACCAAAGACAGAGTTTCGCTGGCTCGCCTCGCCTCGCTGCCTGTCAAGTCACACACACGCGCACACGCACGCACACACGCCTCTCTCTCTCACTGTGTCTTTCATAATCCGTTACGGTACAATCTTTGTCAGTCACGGCTTGTAGCCTACATGAATGACATATTATGATACCAATCACATCGCCATGAATGGCATACGTTTGTATATTTATTTACCCCATACCGAGCAGTGCGCGTTCAAGTTACACTAAAGCAGTCATGTAGGCTATATTCCCCATGAGACTCGGGCGGTCTGCAGACTGCAGTGATCCCGTGCCACCACCCACGTTATAAGAGATTGGAGCGTCAGGTTTATATCCCAGCCAGGTTGTAGCCTATATAACTCTCTATGACATAACTCCATACCATAGGACAAGCTACTGTAAGTTTGTAGACCTCACTGTCCATGAAAAGATGGCCGGGACCGCGGGACTCCCGACGCAAAAGCGCTCGTATATTTTTAAAAATTTGAGATTTCAGCCTACGGTAGGATGAAGCCCACGTCAGGATATATTGATAAATGCCAAAAGGTGTGGTGATCTCGCCGTATGCCCATTATTTGGGCTGCACCGTGTTGATAAATGAGGGCCACAGTGTTTGTTTTACCTATGGAGTGACATTATGACAGTGGCGGTACGTAAATGAATTCCATGTTATGTTGCATTGTACTCTGTATGACGATGTGAGGGTTCCTTTATCTGATGTAATGCAAACACAAAAACCTGAGCTATTCTGGGAAGCTGAATGATGGCCAGAAGTTGGAGTGGTTGTGTCACGGGGCAGCCTGTGCCTACAGTATATAGCCCTGGTCCAGAGTGTTAGTGAGTTCTCTCTAATGCCCTGCCAGGCGCTGGGCTCTGTGAGAGTCTATTCTCGGAGGTGGGAAGCCTCTTAGAACTCACCGACACCTACTCTGTAAAATACACTTTTTGGGCAGAAAATAAAATATGTCAGCGAGACGGACATTATTTGTATTTACTCCACAGTGCCCTCTACAGATCTGGTCAATGGTAAGTTCAAATCCTCCAGATCTGTAGAGTGCGCAGTGGAGTAAATCAAAAATAATTTCCGTCTCGTTGATATATTTTCTTTTCTGCCCCAAAAGTGTATTATACAGAGAAGGTGGGGTGCTTAGAGGCTTCCCACCTCCGAGAACAGACGTTCAACAACACAAAACAGCCTTTTTTTAGGTGTGTAGCGAAATGGTTTTGTTTATTTTGACTACAGTTGGAGCCCTCACAGGGCAGTGGAATTCATTGTACATGCGCAGAGCCCAGCGCCTGGCAGAGCGTTAGAGAGAACTCACTAACGCTCTGGACCAGGGCTAGTGACTACACACAAACACTGACTGAGGACAATGTACACACACATAACTACACAGCGGCTTCCATTTGACTAACTTTGCCGGCCGGCTTTGGAAATGACTGTGGAAGATGTGGTCAGAATAAGACTATTTCTGTTGTATATTGACCTGTCTTCATGGTCAGAATGAGACTATTTCTGCTGTATATTGACCTGTCTTCATGGTCAGAATAAGACTATTTCTGCTGTATATTGACCTGTCTTCATGGTCAGAATAAGACTATTTCTGCTGTATATTAACCTGTCTTCATGGTCAGAATAAGGCTCAGAAACAGAGGATCTCCTTTTTGGAAACCAACCTGGAGCAGCTGACCCAAGTTCACAAACAGGTACTGAACACAACGAGATACAACATTGACACCTACTGGACACCACATGACACAACACTTATTACACCTAGTGCAGAGTGGTTCACATTATTGTTTTTTATCATTTCAAAAATAATTTCATATTTTTTCAAATAATCAACACAATTTATTTAAGCTGAAATGTTTTATTCCTTGACTTGTTTCCCTGCAGCTGGTTTGTACCTCGCTGTTGTGAGCTCTAAGTACTACTTTTACTTTACTGGAGTATTTCCAAATACTTTTACCTCTACTCACAACGTGTCGCATCGTGGCACGTTGTGAGCTTGTATATCTGCTATTTTCAAACATTTTAGTACTTTTACTTTTGGTACTTTACGTACATTTTGATACCAATACTTTTGTACTTTTACTGAGGTACGTTTTGAATTCCGGACTTTTACTTTTTGAGGTGAACAGAGGATGATCCTGAGAGTTGATAAACAAAGAGAGGGGAAAACACACATTGGTTAAAATGAAATTATTTTCTTTTATAAAAAAAAAAAAATCTCCTACCTCAGGGAGGAGATGTATTTTCTTGGTCAAAGACTCATCAGGACCAAGACTCAAACCTTCCACCCTTCAGCTTCTGTAACCTCACCTTTACTCTCGTGCCACCAGGCCTTCTACACTGAGGAGATGTTTTAGAATTCAGTGGTTCTCAAACTTTTTCATGTCAAGGACCCCCAAAATAATATGTATTTGGCCGCGGACCCCCATCTAAAAAATATTTTGTTCCAGGAACCCCCAAAAGCAAACATTTGAGTTACAAATGTTCGCTTTAAAAAACATATATTCAAAGATTTGCAAAAATGTTCAAGATTTTTCAAAAACAGCAATATCTGCTATTTTTGAATAGCCCAAAGTATAAAAGGTCATAATTATTCTGATGCTATATTTACACATTTTGCTGGGTACCCCCTGGTACCCCCTCAAGTACCCCTGGGGGTCCCCGGACCCCACTTTGAGAACCAAGGTTTTAGATCACACGTGAGTGAGGTTGGAGGGAGAGGTGGCGGCAGGTCAAAGGATGAAGATCCACAGCAAACATCAGTGAATCTACTAGATACACCTGATGATCAGAGGGTTCATTAAGACAGTGATTGTCAACCGCGGTAGATGGTACAGTAAGTGTACCGCGGATACTTGCTAGGTGTACCATGAGCTTTGAAGAAAGTGTGAAACCAGCCCCTCGAGAACAATAGCGCGTCCGTCAATCGATACGGCCGTCATCCGTTTCACACCCAGCCACGGCCGAGTCCTTTCAGTGCAGCGACCATCACCCATAGGAATGCAAATATGTTGCCACTGCCAGGGTAGCCTGCAGCCTGTGTGTGTGTGTGTGTGTGTGTGTGTGTGTGTGTGTGTGTGTGTGTGTGTGTGTGTGTGTGTGTGTGCACGCTCGTTGTGCGCGCACGCTCTTGTGCCTCGTTAAAAAAAAAAGAATCCAGCAAACAGCTGGATTCTTATAAAGTAGTCCATTGAAGTAGATAGGGACAACACTTATTGTCGAGGTAAGCACAACATTTTAGATCCATTTTAGAGAGTTTAAAACTATCAATTCCAGCGGAGTTTGATGCTAGCAGTTAGCGCATAGCAATGACATATGGTACTTTTTTTGCCTTGAATATTCATGAAAGGCAGAGTGACATGGTTTGTTTTTTGCCTTGAAAACAATGAAAGGCATACAATGTTGCTATATTCAGTGTTTCTAAAAAGGACTCAAGTTTCAAACAAAGACATTTGTACTGGCTTAAAAGTGTTTTTTTTTCTTTCTAAAACAGTTTCACACTAAGACTATTGTGGCCAATTGTTCCTATATTTAAAAAAAAAAATCTTTTTGAGTTTTTAAAGTATTTTTCTTGGGAAGGTGAATCCAACTCCTCTGTTCATTGCAATGACAAGTTTATATATTTGTAGGCCAAATTGAACATGTGTGTGCTGTTTTTTAGTTCAAGGTTTCTTTATTATGACATCAAAGCAAAACAAGTTGTTTCCAAGTATGTTTCCAAAAATAAATCGGTACACATCTTGTGTACATGAGAGTAAATATTATATATATATATATATATATATATATATATATATTCGCACCATATATCTAGGTGTACCCTGGGATATTTTGGCTAAGCCAGGTGTACCTTGGCACCAAAAAGGTTGACAATCACTGCATTAAGACACAACTGAGACTTAACATCTATTGGTACATCTTGGACATTGTCCTTGGATATTGCTGGTGGAATATTGCCCTCAACATAGAAGGTAAATCAGTGAGTAATCTCCATTCTGATGCAGAAGTGATGTCTTGTTCTTGCTGTGTGTCAGTTCAGTGTCCTTATGGTTGAGGTAATAGCCAAGAGATTTGAAGGTTGGTGTTTTATTCCCTGGCTGGGTCGTATTAAATATAAAGGGCACCCAGTGCTTCCCTTCTTGCCACTCAGCATCAAGGGGGTAAAATGGGGGTAAAATCCTCAAATTAATGTGTATTTGGCCACGGATCCTCATTTGAAAATATTTTGTGCCAGTGAAGATTATTCAATATTTTTAAAACAATTTCAAAACCAGCCGATCGACAGTAAGCTACATTTGACACATTCACTATTTTTTATATTTCAAATATAGTTAAAGGTAGGGTAAGTGATATTTTTGGGTTAAAACAAAAAGTATTTTGTTAAAAGGTTAAAGCACTATATTGTGATAGTAATCATTGCTATAGAGTGTTTGTTCAGTAACAGGAGTCTCCCTGTCTCTCCAGCTCTTTAATAAACAGAAAATACATTTTCCGGTAGGTGTCAAAATCTCAGCCAATCAGGAGAAAGTACCCATTTTAAGCTTCATTTGTATAGTGTTCCAGTTCCAATTTTGTCTGCTCATTTCTTATTGTCATCACTTCATATTTCACTTGTTTAATCTATATCCTGATTGAGTTCTCTATCCTGATTGGATAAAATTGGAAATGAAACTGAAACGAAAATGCATTTTCTGTTTAATAAAGAGCTGGAGAGACAAGGAGACTCTTAATACTGAACAAACACTCTATAGCAATGATTACTATCACAATATAGAGCTAGTTAACACTTATTTTAACCAAAGAAAATCACTTACCCTACCTTTAAGAGAGAATAAAGTAAGAGTGTTGGTTGAACTCAAACCTTGAGAGCATCAAACATCAAATACAAAGAGTCCAGAAGGAGATTTGAACCCAGGTTTGTCATTTCACTGGCAGCTGCACTAACCAGTTGTCTAAAGCACCACGTCCACTAGGGGGCAGCAGACATGCAGCTACTTGGTCAGATATATGTTACATTAATACCAAGCTCATGGAAGCAATGTCATTGGTTATCCAGGTGTCAATCAACTCTAGTCACCATAGCAGGTTTTGACAGGGGGTGGGACTAAAAAAGCAGGAAGTAAGAGAGAGAAACAGGTAAAAACAGAGATGTTTATAAATACAATAATCTGGTAAATGTCACCAAATTAAGAGCCAGGGATTAATATCTCTCTTTGTGTGTGTGTGTGTGTGTGTGTGTGTGTGTGTGTGTGTGTGTGTGTGTGTGTGTGTGTGTGTGTGTGTGTGTGTGTGTGTGTGTGTGTGTGTGTGACATTAATAAGTACAGGATGGACTGTGTCTGGTCAACTAACACACAGCCTGGAGGAGAAGAGAGAGTGTGAGACATTTCAACACGTTTCTGAGTGAGTATGGACGCTCTCTGAGAACCGTAATGACATGGATGGACATTTAGTTAAAGGATAGGATATAAAAATCTTTTGAAAATAGCAGATCTACAAGCTCACAACGCGTCGCAATTGTGACCTTGTAGATCTGCTATTTTCAAATAGCCAAAGTTTAAATAGGACTGAAGTGGTTAATGTATGTTTTGTAATAATAATTAAAATCTACAAAGTCACTAAAGTTTTCAAATAATTGTAGTGGAGTAAAAGTATAATATTTTTCTCTGAGATGTAGGGGAGTAGAAGTAAAAATCACATCCTGTGTGAACGAAGCGGTGCCTTTGATGAGCCCCGTATTGATGTTGTCATCAATATCTGTTATATAGCCCAGCCATAACAATACAAGGTCCTCTAAACTGGATCGCTCATAAAAGCACGACAGCTTGTTTAAAATGAGATCCCCACACACTCACATCATGATGACATAAGAAAACACACAGATATATACACTACTATGTAAAACATCATACACTCAGCTTACAGGTTAGGTTACTGCTATGAAACATAATAAATATGTACAATAAACAGTTGGAGGAGGGGGGGGGGTTGGACATGATCAGTGGAGCTGCCTCTGGTGTTGTGATCGTGGACTTTGAAGTATTTTGAGGTATAGGGGTATCCCAATGTTGTGCTGTATCTTGTAGACCAAGATGTACTTAGTTACTTTACACCACAGTCACTGATGTGACTGTATAGGCCTGTCACAATTATTACATCATCGCCTATTTTGGCCATAGTATATTATTTATTTAGATTATTGGTGTCATTTCTGTGTATATTTAAGTTATTTGCCATTATGCAATTTTTGTCTACAAAGCCTAAAAGTTAAACGGAAATGTACATTTATATTGTGTAACTTACATCATTGGTTCTCAAAGTGGGGTCCGGGGACCCCTAGGGGTCCTTGAGGGAGTTCCAGGGGGTCCCCAGCTAAATGATAGATTAGGCACCAAATGGACCCTTATGGGTCTGTAACTCTGAGAGTGTACAAATGGAACCAAATGGACCCTAACGGGTCCATTTGGTTCCATTTGTACACTCAGAGTTCAGTTAACACAGATTTTACAATAGAAATGGGGTCCAACAGATACAAATGCCATTAAATGGGGGAATGGGGGTCCGTAGCCCTAAAGCATGTCAAACTGGGGGTCCTTGAAATTAAAATGGTTGAGAATCACTGCTAGAGCCATAAACAATCTTCTCTTATGGGGGTCCCTGGCTTATCTTTTGAAATGGGGGTCTCATTTTGGGGGTCCTTGAAATGAAAAAGTTTGAGAACCACTGACTTATATGTTCAAAGGAGAAAGACAATTACATTAATGTAATTGTCTTTCTCCTTTGAACATACTGTATTACAGAATACAAATTACTTTTCTGTTTAGATTTCAGGCTTTATAAACTAAAATCACAAATGGCAAATAAATGACTGACTGACTGATACCAATTGTTCAATCGTGTAATTATTTGTATGACAGTTAATTGTCAAGTGAAATGTCATGATTGTGACTGATCTAGGATCTGATCCTTATACCCCTTACCAGAGCCTTCTATTGGAGAGTTACGTCAATGAGGGGCAGAAACAGCACCGGTCACATGGTTCATGTAAACTGTAAATAGTGACAAACGCTCATAGACTCCAGAGCATTCCATAAACAGTGCATTCCATAAACTTCCGGTTCAGGGCTTTGTCACTATTGGCCAATAGAAGGCTCTGTAGAAGACCTGGCCCCATGAAGTGAACGGAGGTGACGCAACTCTCCTTATATGTCTCTGCTCCTTACTATTGGTTGATTGTAACAGTTGTAAACACACAATTGTCTCTCCCCCCCCCCCCTCGCCACTCAGGTTGAAGAGAGCATCGCTGCATGTCAGGCTGTCATCTCACAGTGGATGTCTTGTCTTCTCACCACCTGAAGCTGAACCCAGACCAGACTGAGCTTCTCTTCTTCTCAGCTAAGTCCTGCTCCATGCAGGATCTCACTGTTTCTATAGACAACTCCCTGGTGGTTTCTGTTCCATCGGCTAAGAGCCTTGGTGTTGTCCTGGACAGTCAGCTCTCATTCATTCAGAACCTTGGTGTTGTCCTGGACAGTCAGCTCTCATTCATTCAGAACCTTGGTGTTGTCCTGGACAGTCAGATCTCATTCATTCAGAACCTTGGTGTTGTCCTGGACAGTCAGATCTCATTCATTCAGAACCTTGGTGTTGTCCTGCGGAACAGGTCCCCACTTAGAAACACCCCCACTTAGAAACTTTTTTTGTATTTAGGGTCCTTTTCTGCAGTTCAAGCATAATTCCACAGGGTGGCAGGCTATTTTCCAAAACTATTGGAAGTGGTAAAATAGCCCAGCACAGCTGGGAGAATAGCCTAGGGTATGGGGGTAGTTAAATGACTGTAATAGGCTATACAGGGCTGGGTCCAGCTGGAATAGGCTAGACTAGAATGTTCTAGGTCTTACTAGACTCTAATAGGCTCTATTAGGCTGTACTAGGCTCTTGTCAGCCCTGTAGCCCCTTTGCACTTGAGATTAACCACTGTGTCCACGGGCAATAGTTTTACATGGGTTTGTGTCCACCGGCAATAGTTTTACATGAACATTTCTAGGCTATAGTATAGTACTGCCCCGTACAACCTAACAGAGCCCAGCACAGCCCACCAGAGCCCATTACAGCCCACCAGAGCCCAGCACAGCCCAGCACATTCCAGCACACCCAAGTCCAGCCCAGTGGGAGAATAGCCTAGGGTATGGGGGTAGTTAGATGACTGTACTAGGCTATAAAGGGCTGGGTCTAGCTGGAATAGGCTACACTAGAATGTTCTAAGCCATACTAGACTCTAATAGGAGCTATGCTGTACTGGGCTCTTGTCAGCCCTGTAGCCCCTTTGAACTTGAGATCAACCACTGTGTACACGGGCAATAGTTTCACACAAGTTTGTGTCCACGGCCAATAGTTTTACATGAAGATGTCTAGGCTATAGTGTCCCCGAACCACACTTTGGGAACCAGCCATGGACCCCTTTGGAAACCCTCTGTACACGGTGTACACAGAGTACATTTTCCATTGAGTTAATGCTGGCTGTGTACACATGTCCACTTCCAATAGTTTTGGAAAATAGCCTGCCACCCTGTGGAATTATGCTTGAACTGCAGAAAAGGACCCTAAATACAAAAAAAGGAAACAAAAATCATCCGTGGGACTGATGGGCGAACAAGTGGTGTCCACACGCAGAGGGGGGCCAAGAGGACATTTAGAGTCCCCCCGGTGAATTTTCACGCCCCCACAGACTGTACAGTGGAACCCAGAAATTGGCCGTGTCCACAGGGCATAGGGACTATGGCTCGTGGACACAAAACGCTATAAATGTAATAATAATAATAATAATAGCATACATTTTTGCACTGCACAGCATTTACGCACAGCCTCGTTTGGTTTGAGACACAGTGTCCACTGTCCAGTCTGGTCGAATATCAAACCAAACCAGGCTGTAGGTGGACAGCTGTGCGCAATCTCATCTCATAGGCGCCTCTTGAAGACATTTATGGGCATATGAAGTGGACTATTAGTAAGTGGACAGATTAAGGTGAAAGTTTAATTTCATCATACTTCTGGTGGTGACAGAGACATTAGAATCACAGACAGTTGTTGTGAATTAGGTGAGAAAAATCCTTCTGGATGTGGCAATTTGGAGAGCTCCAAGTTGCGCACGGATGCTTCATTTATTTTTCCTAGTTCCTTAAATGCTACAGTTTCTTCTAAAATATGTAATCTCCTAGTTCACAAGGCGTGGCGCTGTGATGCATCCAAGTTCA
Source organism: Gymnoscopelus microlampas (assembly GCF_963454915.1). Lineage (NCBI taxonomy): Eukaryota > Metazoa > Chordata > Actinopteri > Myctophiformes > Myctophidae > Gymnoscopelus > Gymnoscopelus microlampas. The sequence continues at coordinate 1,344,606 of NC_139961.1, read as the reverse complement.
TGTTCATGTTACCAAGCCATATTGTAGTACAGTCAATAGTAGGCTAATAGGCTGCTTTTAAATCTACAATGAAATGACAACGGATCTCCCTCCCATGCGCGTGTCGTTCTGCAATGATTTTTCATTCATTAAAGGCAGCAAATAAGCAACACATTTAACATATTAAGCTCAGATGATTCCAACCAGGAGGAAAGAGACGGGAGGGCAGGAGAGAGGAGAGGGAGAGAGACGGTATAATGCTTTTTCTTTTCTTTTTGTTGCGTGTCGACCTGCGCAGCGCGCCCCATCCCGCACCGCCATAATGGACTCATGTGTAGCCTATCATAATTATTCACAAAAGTAACATTATGGATATATACACTTAGGATTTAGAGAGAACCCTGAACTATTGCGCTTGAGATTTGGGTACATTCTGGGTTAAAACTGAATCTCTCCATTGTCTCCAAAGTCCAAACTAAAGGCCCAGAATGAATTGGAGACGACCAAAAAGAAAGCAGTGCTGTTTACAAAAATGACATAGGCCTATGGTTGAGGCAGGTGTAAACTTTAATTGTATTTAATAAAGGAGGATTAATGAAGCATTACAATACACACAGGTGCTTTGATGTTGGGCTAATTTGACAATAGATCGGATGCAAGTGTCTCATTAATGCACATGAGATGCTTTACCAAGTATGCCTACATGAATTCACATTCATTGTGATTATATATTCGTAATGGTGGTGTATATAAATAGCAATGTGTCACTGTCGGAATAGCGATGTCTTTAAAACAAATGGGAAACACCTCCATTCAGAAGAATGGAAGTCAATCTTCTAAATAGCGATGTGGCGGAATAGCGATGTGTAACCGTTGTCCTGGACAGTCAGCTCTCATTCATTCAGAACCTTGGTGTTGTCCTGGACAGTCAGCTCTCATTCATTCAGAACCTTGGTGTTGTCCTGGACAGTCAGCTCTCATTCATTCAGAACCTTGGTGTTGTCCTGGACAGTCAGCTCTCATTCATTCAGAACCTTGGTGTTGTCCTGGACAGTCAGCTCACATTCATTCAGAACCTTGGTGTTGTTCTGGACAGTCAGCTCTCATTCATTCAGAACCTTGGTGTTGTCCTGGACAGTCAGCTCTCATTCATTCAGAACCTTGGTGTTGTTCTGGACAGTCAGCTCTCATTCATTCAGAACCTTGGTGTTGTCCTGGACAGTCAGCTCACATTCATTCAGAACCTTGGTGTTGTTCTGGACAGTCAGCTCACATTCATTCAGAACATACGGGCAACACCTTCACTTAATGCGGCCCGCAGGTTAATATCAGAATACTGATATATTATTGATTTCAGCTGTTACAGTTCCAAACATGCAAACATGACCCGCATTATTAGTAGCTTAATGACTAGTATAAAACAAATCTATTGTCTATTTTATGTCCAAATCAGGATTCCAATTAAAACATAGCAAAAATAGCAGATCTACAAGCTCAAGCTTTTGAGCTAGTAGATCGGCTATTTTTGCTACTTTTGTGTGACATAGAATTGTTAAATACGGCATTAATTGCTAAAGAAAAGTTAAAATACGGAGATAAGAGGTGTCTACCAACAGTACATGCAATGTGTTCCTCTGGAGTGAGTGTGGACGTATAGTGGCCCTCTACATCATCAAAGTTGCATCACCCCTGATTCAGAACCTTGGTGTTGTCCTGGACAGTCAGCTCTCATTCATTCATTCAGAACCTTGGTGTTGTCCTGGACAGTCAGCTCTCATTCATTCATTCAGAACCTTGGTGTTGTCCTGGACAGTCAGATCTCATTCATTCAGAACCTTGGTGTTGTTCAAGGTTCAAGGTCTTTATTAGTGTCCCAAAAGGGCAATTGGGTTTACAGCAAAGAGGTAGTAGTAGTTTAAAACATACAGACAGTACAGGGCAACAGGACGTGGGACATCATTGCATAAACAGAAACCTGGGCGCTCTAGTGCAAGTATAGAAAGACAATAAAAAAATAAAATAAAGGCTACATCCAGAAAGTGCTTCGATATAAAGTGCTGGCATAAAGTGCTTGTTCGTGCACCGTTATCAGACAAAATAAAAGCTCTGTCCAGAAAAGTGCTATGATATGATATAAAGTGCTGGCATAAAGTGCTTAGTTATACACCATCATCATCATCATCATCATCATCATCATCATCATCATCATCATCATCATCAACAACAACAACATTATATCATTCTTTACCTGTTCCTAGCAGCGTTGTCTGCATGAATGGAGGCAGGTACAAAAGAGTGCTTATACCTGTTGTTTCTAGCACCAGAGGCCTCTAGACGGCGTCCAGATGGCAACATCCTAAACTCTGCATTGAGTGGATGAGCACTGTCCTGCTGAATGGCCCTGGTCTTCATCAGCAGCTGTCTATCAGCACTTTGGTCAGCTTCCGTTGTTTTAAATGTGCTTTATAAATAAAGTTTGATTTGATTTGATTTGATATTGTAAAAAGGGTCCAGGCTCTCCAACTGGATGCCAGTGATTTTGGAGGCGGTTCTCACAATCCTTCTAAGAGAGTTTTTGTCTTTAATAGTGAGGTTACCATACCAACATATAATGGAGAAAGAGATGACAGAATGAACATAGACACTGTAAAACAGTTTCATCAGGTCTCTGTTGTCCTGGACAGTCAGATCTCATTCAAGGCACACATTGCAGCGGCCACTCGATCCTGTAGGTTTACACTCTATATAACATTCCTCACCCAGGAGATCAGCCCAGCTACTTATCCAGATCTCAGTCATATCAAAACGCGACTACTGTAACTCTCTCCTCACTGGCCTCCTGGCATGTGCACTTAAGCCCCAGCAAATGCAGCATGCCTGGTCTTCAACTAGACAACGTTTTCACGTCTCCCTCCTTTTCAGCTCCCTCCATTGGCCTGTAGTTACTACCCCCCCCCCCCCCCCCCCATACCATCAAAGCCTGATCCTTGTAGATCGGCTATTTTCAAAAGATTGGAAAACTTGTGAAAAAGGACATTCTGCATAATGACTACTTTTACTTTTGTACTTTTAAGTACATTTTGATACCATTACTATTGCGCTTTTACATTTTTAACTCCGTACTTTTACTTGTAACAGAGTATTTCCACATAATGGGCATAAGGACATAATGCAGTTTTTATAGCCAGTGGTGCATTGGTGGTGGGACGCGGTAACACGCCGTCCCACCAGTCTATTGAGCAGGAGCATCCATTTAAACACAACCCTTAAGTTCACACCTCAACAAAGGCAGCCGACTACCGGGTGTCACACCAGGTGAATTAACATAGGAATGAGCCTATAGATGCAAATCAAATGTCCATTGTGTGACGTCTTTAAAATAGAGTCCCACCAGTGATAGATTCACCAATACAACACTGTGTAGCTTATAGCTGTGTGTGTGTGTGTGTGTGTGTGTGTGTGTGTGTGTGTGTGTGTGTGTGTGTGTGTGTGTGTGTGTGTGTGTGTGTGTGTGTGTGTGTGTGTGTGTGTGTGTGTGTGTGTGTGTGTGTGTGTCTGTGTGTGTGTGTGTGTGTGTGTGTGTGTGTGTGTGTGCGTGTGTGTGTCTCTCTCTCTCTCTCTCTCTCTCTCTCTCTCTCTCTCTCTCTCTCTCTCTCTCTCTCTCTCTCTCTCTCTACTCCTGGAGGGGGGAGAGAGAGAGGGGGGGGGGGTAATTGTATAAATGTGTATAAACAACCATTTCTTTGGTTAATTGCCCAGAGAGAGAGAGAGAGAGAGAGAGAGAGAGAGAGAGAGAGAGCGCGTTATGACAGAGTCATGGAAAATATACTTATAACAATAATGTAAACATACTATTTTAGTCAAGTTTGTCTGGATAAATCACTCTCATCGTTTATCCTCTCCCAGTAGCAGTTCTTTAGTTTCCAGTAGATATGTGTGTTCCTGCTCTGAGCTGTGAGAACAAAGTCCTCTCACTGCTCTGTGTCTTTGTCTTGTTTCAACAGACACTCAGATCCATGTTTTGTAAAAAGAACACAGATACACTGTGTGTGAAAAGAAGTCCTTGGAAGTAACTACAGATGTGCCACTTCAAAACTTCACACGTTACTGTTCTTTCCCTGAAAGTGGCCTGAAAATGCATTTTTTTCCTCCCTTTTCTGCCCTTAAAATGCACTGTTTTGCCCCTGAAAAGAAGTTGTCACTACACACCCCCGTTTTTCCCTTCAACAGACATCCATATACATGAGAACAAAAGAATGTGTGTTTAAGAAGGTGTCAGACTCATTATGAGGTGAAAGGTGATTTGACCAGTTGCTCAAATTAATTAGCATCATAAAAGCAGTGATCATCAAAATAATTCAGCATTTTAAATGCCCTTCTTTGTCCCTCTTATTGTCCTGGGAATCCCCTGAAAATTTATTGTCTTGGCGATGGCAGGACATGTGAAGTTTTGAAGTGGCACATCTGTAAGTACATTTACTTAAGGGCTGTACTTAAGTACAACGTTGAGGTATTTGTACTTTACTTGAGGATTTCCAATTTCCAATACTTTTACTTCTACTCCACTACATCTCAGAGGCAAATGTTGTACTTTTACTCCACTGCAATTATTTGAAAACTTGAGTTACTAGATACTTTTTGGATATAAATTATTACATTATAAAACATACATTAACCACTTTAACCCTATTTTATACCTAGGCTATTTGAAAATAGCCGATCTACAAGCTCACAACGCGTTGCGATGCGACACGTTGTGAGCTTGTAGATCTGCTATTTTCAAACATTTTAGTATTTTTGCTTTTGGTACTTTAAGTACATTTTGATACCAATACTTTTGTACTTTTACTCAAGTAAATTTTGAATTTGGGACTTTTACTTGTAACAGAGTACTTCTATATTGCAGTACTGATACTTTTAAACTTAAGTAAAACATTTGAGTACTTTTTCCACCTCTGCTTGGAACAAATGTAGAATCTCAGATGCAGACTGGAGACCAGCGTAATGACCAATCAATCATGTTTTAAACGTATAGCTTCCCTGTTCTGGGGTGTGAAGATACTGTACGGCAAAAATAACTGATCTACAAGCTCACAACACATCGCAAAATAAATTGTTGCGATGTGTTGTAGGCTTGAAGATTGCCAATAATAGATTGTCTGTTTTACACAGGATGTGATCTTGTAGACTGGCTGTTTTCGGTGCATAACACCTGGAGGCCTGATCCTAACCCTAATTCCAACCTTATTGTAAGCCTAAAGCGGTGTGGCTGCCTAAGTGTTTTAATCCCAGGTGAAAATGCAAGGTTCTCTGCTAATTATGCTTCAAAAAGGCCAAAGTTGAAAATAATTCAACTCAAGAATATCAAAACGTCAGGGTGTTAACGCGCAGCGCAACAAAATAACGTTCAGGGCCTCGCTACGCCGCTGGCGTTTCCCGGAATGCAACGCTCCCGTTATCAAAGCATGGTGGACAAAGCCCCTATAACTCTTTTTAAACCATAAAACAAGCGTTGTTCTTGTGACGACCAGGGAAAACGTCCTTATGATCTGTTTCTATCTCTCAGCTTCTATTTGTGTGCAGGACTTTAGTATATTACAAGTAAGTAGGCACACAGTTTAACAATGTATTTATGTCCACACACAGGGGAAGCATACAGGGACACAGTAAAGGTTACATTCACAAAGTCATGGATAGGCTACAATACGCATGTCACTCAGGGCTCAGAAAGTAGCGGCGGCTCAGCCTGGCAGCAGAGACGGCACAATACTCTGCCAGCCTCTTTCTGCCTGGTCTTTGGGCGTCCCAGGTTGTTTGAAACCCTCCAACAACCAGTCCGAGGGTATAATGTCCTATAGGCTGGATCACCAGAGGAAACAAACTGCTTAGTCTTGCACTGCTGCTTGGTGTTAAAGCTCTCTCTGTAGTTGTTCTAATGGGCCTGGAAGTCCACCCGTTGCTATTACGACAGCGGACGGACATACCGCTGGAAGGCCGCCGGGTCTGTTGCCTCTCTTCCCGGTAGCTGTTCACAGGAGGGAGGGGCCGTTAGGTAGCGTGGGCTGTTGGTAGATTCCACCGGTGAGAAATGTCTTCTTGTATGCAAGCTACATAGTCCACAGAAATTGCAAATGCATCCACTGCACCTACTACATTGACCATGGTAGTTACAACACACACACACACACACACACACACACACACACACACACACACACACACACACACACACACACACACACACACACACACACACACACACACACACACACACACACACACACTAGGGCCTGTCCTGCTGTGTTTGCGTTGTATGACTCATGTTCCTCTCATCCTATCTCTATCAGAGCAGAGTCTTGCTCAGAGCTCATAATTCATCAGTTAAGTGTCTCCATGGGATGAGTTGTGTTCAGGTCTGTGTCTCCTGCATGGTGTTCAGGTCTGTGTCTCCTGCATGGTGTTCAGGTCTGTGTCTCCTGCCTGGTGTTCAGGTCTGTGTCTCCTGCATGGTGTTCAGGTCTGTGTCTCCTGCATGGTGTTCAGGTCTGTGTCTCCTGCATGGTGTTCAGGTCTGTGTCTCCTGCATGGTGTTCAGGTCTGTGTCTCCTGCATGGTGTTCAGGTCTGTGTCTCCTGCATGGTGTTCAGGTCTGTGTCTCCTGCATGGTGTTCAGGTCTGTCTCTCCTGCATGGTGTTCAGGTCTGTGTCTCCTGCATGGTGTTCAGGTCTGTCTCTCCTGCATGGTGTTCAGGTCTGTGTCTCCTGCATGGTGTTCAGGTCTGTGTCTCCTGCATGGTGTTCAGGTCTGTGTCTCCTGCATGGTGTTCAGGTCTGTGTCTCCTGCATGGTGTTCAGGTCTGTCTCTCCTGCATGGTGTTCAGGTCTGTGTCTCCCGCATGGTGGCAGAGCTTTAACAAGTATTCCCCTTTGTAACTTAAATACAAGTAAAAGGCCGGGATTCAAAATGTACTTGAGTAAAAGTACAAACGTATTTGTATCAAAAGTAACCTACCAGAAAGTACTCATTATGCAGAATGTCCCGTTTCACAAGTTTTCAAATGTATAAAAAATGCATTGTGAACTTGTAGATCGCTATTTTCAAATTGTTGAAATGTATATAGGGCTGAAGTGGGTAATGTATGCTTTGTAATAATAATCAAAATCTACAAAGTAACTAGTAACTAAAGCTGTCAAATAACTGCTGTTGAGTAAAAAGTACAATATTTGCCTCTGAGTTGTAGATGAGTAGAAGTATAAAGTACTGAAAAATAAGTAAAAGCAGCTCAGAATTGTACTTGAGTAAATGTACAGCAGAGGACAGCAGAGTCACTGATGTCAGGACAGCAGAGTCACTGATGTCAGGACAGCAGAGACACTGATGTCAGGACAGCAGAGTCACTGATGTCAGGACAGCAGAGTCACTGATGTCAGGACAGCAGAGTCACTGATGTCAGGACAGCAGAGTCACTGATGTCAGGACAGCAGAGTCACTGATGTCAGGACAGCAGAGTCACTGATGTCAGGACAGCAGAGTCACTGATGTCAGGACAGCAGAGTCACTGATGTCAGGACAGCAGAGTCACTGATGTCAGGACAGCAGAGTCACTGATGTCAGGACAGCAGAGTCACTGATGTCAGGACAGCAGAGACACTGATGTCAGGACAGCAGAGTCACTGATGTCAGGACAGCAGAGACACTGATGTCAGGACAGCAGAGTCACTGCCCATCTTTCACCGCAGGCTGAAAACCCACCTCTTCAGGAAACACTACCCTTCCTCTTTGCCTGGCCTACTTGTTGTTAACTAGTTGTACGAACTCTTGTTTTATTGTTGTATTGTTTTATTGGATCTTGTTTAGTCGATACACTTATTTGTTTTAGCTCTTGCTCATTTGATTTTGCTATTTGTCTCATCTCTTTAAGAAAGTAGGAAGCTGATATATAGCACTTTTACCTTAGCGCTAGGTATACTCTTCTCTTAGTTGCTTGTTTTAGAAGAGAATGCACTTAATACTTCTGGTAATTACTAGTTTCGTTCCCTACCTTTGTTAAATGCACTTATTGTAAGTCTCTTTGGATAAAAGTGTCTGCTAAATGACTGTAATGTAATCAGTTTGTGCTTTGTGATGCATGTTGACATGAAGCAACAAACAGGCTTCTCTCTGTGTCAGCTGTTTGTCAGGATTATAATCTGAGCTGTCTGCTGGTCTCAGGTCAGATGTGAGAGATGAGGAGAGAGAGAGAGAGAGAGAGAGAGAGAGAGAGAGAGATGTCTGTGTTGACATCAAATGCCAGGCTTAATTTAACACCAACTAATGTAAACACAGAAGAGAGTGGATGGTCCCCGGCCAAATTATTGATATAGTCAACCCTAACGTCTGTAACTCTGAGAGTGTACACATGGAACCAAATGGACCCCTAAGGGTCCATTTGGTTCCATTTGGACACTCTCAGAGTTATGTTTAAACTGAAAAAGTTTGAGAACCATTGCTTTAACAGATAATAAGACTATGCAGACTGCTCTAATATCAGATGTATGTTCATAAATATCCTGATAAGACTTTTGAAGGTCTGCTGAGAGCAATAAATACTGACTGTGGATCAGCCTGACATCATTAGACCAGACTGTGTGTGGGAAAGTCTATAACACACACACACACACACACACACACACACACACACACACACACACACACACACACACACACACACACACACACACACACACACACACACACACACACACACACACACACACACACACACACACTAAGTGCCAGACAGTGTCAATAGCATTGGGACTCTAAATAACATGTAAGAATGTTCTCTCTCTTTCTCTATCCCTCTTTCTCTATGTTTCTCTTTCCCTCCCTCTCTTTCGTTCTCTCTCCCTTTTTCTGAAACTTTCTCTTAAGTTTCTCTCTCTCTCTCTCTCTCTCTCTCTCTCTCTCTCTCTCTCTCTCTCTCTCTCTCTCTCTCTCTCTCTCTCTCTCTCTCTCTCTCTCTCTAAAGCCAGCTGCCCAAACTTACTGAGGTATTGAGGAAACCTTTGGCCCTTTAAAAGCTAATGGCTGTTTGTCTTCACACACACACACACACACAGATAACACACAGCAATTACTCTGTGTGTGTGTGTGTGTGTGTGTGTGTGTGTGTGTGTGTGTGTGTGTGTGTGTGTGTGTGTGTGTGTGTGTGTGTGTGTGTGTGTGTGTGTGTGCGTGTGCGCATGCGCGCGCGTGTGTGTGTGTGAGTGTGTGGGCCAAATGTCCCCACATCTAAAGTAGAGTAGAGAATAGACATTGTAAGGACCGTTCCTCACAAGACAAACAGTTGTTTAATGGTTTAGCGGTCAGGATTGGAGTCATGCCTGATCACCGAAAAATAGCCGATCTACACGCTCACATCGTGCGGCAGCGCGTCACGGTGTTGACCTTGTAGATCGGCTGTTTTCGCCTTTAGCGTTACGGTTAAAACAATCTGGGAACCCATCGTTGAATCAAAGTCAAATTGATTCATAGTGTTTTCACACTGGGTTCAAAGGTCACTGAGTGTTAGTGAACACACACAGGCTACAACAACACAACCCAACGCACAGGGAGCTACACACACAGTTTACCCTGTGTGTGTGTGTGTGTGTGTGTGTGTGTGTGTGTGTGTGTGTGTGTGTGTGTGTGTGTGTGTGTGTGTGTGTGTGTGTGTGTGTGTGTGACAGCACTGTAACAGTGGTAAATTAAATGGCAAATTGTGCAATTTCTCCAAATCCAACGCCCCAGGATTCAAACCCATGGGTCAACCCACGTGGGAAGGGCCACTAGAGCCAAACATCTTAACCGCTGGGCTAAGAGGGAACGTCCACCACATGTGTAATGGGAGATGTGGTCGTTAAGGGTTATTTTAACCCATTAAGACCGGGAACGCATCTGTGTCATTTTAGATTTTGACCTAAAAAGCATTATTTTATACTTTGGCAATGTCTTTTTTAATCGTGAAAATTTATGCAAATCTGTGAATACATGTATTTTTTTAAAGCGACCATTTTTAACTCAAATCTTTGCTTCTGGCGATTCTATACAGATATCTTCTAATCCTAACGTTTCTATATCAGTGGTTCTCAAACTCAAGGACCCCCACAATGACATGTATTTGGCCGCGGACCCCCATCTCAAAATATGTTGTTCCAGGGACCCCCCCATGAAGCAAAGATTTGAATTAAATATGTTCGCTTTAAAGAATAATATATATGTATTCAAAGATTTGTACACACTTTCCTAAAAAATAGCAGATCTACAAGCTCATAGCGCGGCACTCGGTGCCGCGCTATGAGCTTGTAGATCTGCTATTTTTGAATAGCCAAAAGACATCTTAATGACACAGATGTGTTCCCGGTGTAAATGGCTTAAAGCTTGAGAATTGTAGTTGATTTGTAGGCGGCCATTGATCTGCTTCATATCCATGATAACCAGTCAGATGGTCTTATGTTTGGGACACAGCTGTTATATATTGCTGCGGTCGCATGAAAACCTCCAAAAACTGTCCAAAACGGTTACTTTTTCTGAAATAGCAAAAGTATCAGATCTACAAGCTCAAAACGTGTGTTGGAGCTTGTAGATCTGCTACTATAGGGCGTTAATTTACGGGGGAAAAGGTTGAAATGTGAAGATAAGAGGTTTCTGCCCTACAGGGACGATATGGCGTCATGTTAAAAAAAAAAAAAGATTATGGGAAAAACTATTCTGTGCCCCCGGTGGTTGAGGGAAGTAACTGCAGATATCTGTACTCTATAGCATCTCAAAGTTCCCCTTGGGCTTGGACAGTTCCCCCAAGGAGTCGCAAGGACCCTTGGGGGGTTCCAGGGGGTCCCCAGCAAAATGTGTTGATATAGCATCACAATCATTTTAACCACTTTAACCTTTTATACGTTTGGCTATTCAAAAAGATGTGTGTTCGCTTTTATATATTTTTTAAAGCAAACATCAAATCTTTGCTTCTGGGGGTCCCTGGAATGGAATATTTGAGATGGGGGTCCGCAGCCAAATACATATCATTTTGGGGGTCAAGGACCCCTGGGGGTCCCCTACTTCTATAGACATAAGTGGGCCAACAGCCCTGTTTATTGCAGTTTGTTTGCAGGTTGCCTCCCAGGATAATAGTTCAAAGTGTTGCTGGGTTTGTGTGTTTGTGTTCCTGCATGAGTTGAGTCGTGTGCGTGAGGGTTCTGACAGCTTCCTGAAGGAAACACACGTCTAAATGTCTTCATAATCATAATCATAATCCTGACCCCAAGCTGAAGCTTTTTTTTGTCATTTCTAGTCTCAAACAAATCTTGTTGTTTTCAACCGTAAAACAACAAAGGAAATGGTCCTCACACAACGTCTAGCTCTCATATTCTACTATAATTGTAGGGACGTAAAAGTGCAGTAATATGAAGATGACAGAATGACTTGGCTTTAGTTTAGACAATCCGGGGGAACACACACACACGCAAGCAAGCACGCACACACACACACACACACACACACACACACACACACACACACACACACACACACACACACACACACACACACACACAGAGCGGTGCAGTGGACCATCATTGAATGACACGGCATCAAGCTGCATCAAAGCCTGTGTTCAGTGAGCTAGAACCACACGCACAGCCTGGTGACCTGTGGCTTTTCTACTTAAAGCTGCACTCTGTAACTTTCCTGTCCTGTTCCACCCTGGATGTGAACCCGGGTCTCCTGCACAACTTAAAGTACACATTATTACCACTGAGCTAATAGAGCCCGTCTGCTTGCTCTGGGGAGACATTTCATTTTGAAATTTGCGTCAAAGGCTGTGTATACATGGGCATCTTTGAGTTGTTCAAGTTATTTATTTATTTAACATTTCTGGTTTATGTACAGAATGAACAATTTGCAAGCTCACAACATGTGTCATTGTAGATCGGCTATTTTTTGAATAGTTGAAGTATGAAATAGTATTTAAGTAGTTAATGCATGTTTTGTATTGATAATCAAATCTTCAAAAGTAACACAATATGTCACATAATCGCATTGGAATAACAATTACAACATTTTCCTCAGAGATGTAATGGGGTGGAAGCATAAAATATAAAAAATGGAGAGCCTCAAGCAAAGTATAAGAACCTCAAAACTATGTCGTTAGAGTAAAGCTGCTGATTCTGTTTCCTGACACAACATCAAGTATAAGGTTATTTATTTAAATGTTATTTACATCCACAGCCTGCCCTCAGTTAGTTTCCCTCCAAACAAATCTCCAGGACGCCAAGTGAACCAGAGGTAGTTTCTCATTCTACATGCAAATGTACTTAATGAAACCAGCATGAGTTCAACAGAGCTGGAAGAAGTACTCATATAGGAATAATAATAATACTAACTAGAAAATGTGCTCCTCAGAGCACAGGTCTCCTCCGCCAGTACTGTTCCTGATTAATCCTGTCTTACCTCACTTCAAAAGATGTAAATGATGTTTTGAAGTGACACACCTATTTATAGGTCTCTATTTCATCATGCGTCTCGCTAGCCAATCAAAGCACACCCTTTCAACATATTGTCACGTGTCACGTGAAGCTTGACCAATGTTAGCTTGGTGGACACACGGAAGGACGAGAACGAAAACATAGTCTCCTGGCGGAGACAATAATAATAATAATAATAAGAACTAGAAAAAGTGCTCCTCGGAGCACAAGTCTCCGCCAGCAGACTTGGGAATGTTGGGAATGTTCTACTTCTTATGTTCTAATTCTTAAAAAAAATCACACCCTGTGTGAAGGTAGCGGCGCCTTTGAATACATTATGTCATCGATATGTGTTTATAATGTGTTTATAGCCATGTGTCATGTGAAGCTTGACCAATCACTTTGTTGACGGGTCTGACCATTCAGAGCGTCGACGACAGATAAAGTTAAATTGAGGATCTAACTTTAAATAACTTACCTAGAAGGAGACTTTAGCCAAATAAAAATATATACAAAAAAAAACATGAGGAAATAAAAAATAAACCTTGACATCATAGTGATGTCATGAATAGTCCCCTTGCCTGACAAATCACAACCTTGACGGGCCTGACCAATCAGAACCTTGACGGGCCTGACCAATCAGAACCTTAACGGACTCTTGGATTCTCGATCGTCTCTATCAAACCATTCTGTCATAACGGATGACTGGGTCCCGAACTCAGACTTTCTATACATTCACCCTTCATCTGTTCTTGTATCTTTCTCTTTCTATTCGTCATATTAACTTTAAATAACTTACCTAGACGGAGACTTTAGCCAAATGAATAATAAGATGAAGTCATTGTCATCGTTTATATAGACATCGAATTCTATATTCATGACATCATAGTGATGTCATGAATAGTGACCAATCACAACTTTGGCGCACCTGACCAATCAGAACGTTGACGCACCTGACCAATCAGAACGTTGACGCACCTGACCAATCAGAACGTTGGCGCAACTGACCAATCAGAACGTTGACGCAAAAGCCAGGCATAGAGGGCTAATATCCGCTCTATACCTAAAGGTATAGAGCGGCTAGCGCCGCTAAAAATAGAACATGTTACTGTGTCATAGTAACATGACACAAGTGTCCTATCCATCCTGTCTGTATAAGTGTCCTATCCGTCCTGTCTGTATAAGTGTCCTATCCGTCCTGTCTATGTAAGTGTCCTATGTAAGTGTCCTATCCGTCCTGTCTGTGTAAGTGTCCTATCCGTCCTGTCTGTATAAGTGTCCTATCCGTCCTGTCTGTATAAGTGTCCTATCCGTCCTGTCTATGTAAGTGTCCTATGTAAGTGTCCTATCTGTCCTGTCTGTGTAAGTGTCCTATCCAATTGTTACAGTATCCGCCATTTCTCAGCCGTTTCGTGATTATTCCTGTCTTACCTCACTTTGAAAGAGGCTAAGACTCTTTCAAAGTGACACATGTATTTATAGGCCGCTATACGTCACTAGCCAATCAGATCACACTATTTCACCGTATTGTCACGTGTCACGTGAGGCTTGACCAATGTTAGCTTGACATGTGGAAAGTGAAAACAATGTCTCCTGGCGGAGACAATAATAATAACACCCAAATTTATATAGAGCTTTTTTAAGTACCTGCAGATGCTTTACATGTGTGTGTGTGTGTGTGGGGGGGGGGGGGTAGAAAAGGCTATGGATTAAAATCAATAAAAACAGTGGAATGATGAAAAGGGGGGGGGGGGTGGAGTTAGCTGGGGAAAGACGTATTGAAGAGATGGGTTTTGAGAGCGGTTTTGAAGGTTTGGAGTGTGGGGAAGGCTTCTCTGATAGTGTCACCGGCTTCGGATGCTGTCAGCGCACTGAATGGATGAATTATCATGTTTAATCAGACTGTTGATTGGTCCAAGTAGGTGAGATACTGACCTGTTTTGTCGTTATTCTGTGGGTTGATGAAACACAGTAAGTACAGTGTATTGCAGGGGTCTTCAACAGGGGGTCCGGGACCCCTAGGGGGTCCTCAGAGCTACTACAGGGGGTCCGCCAAATCTTTGTGTTATATTTCTTTTTTTTTAACTTAACCACTTGAACCCTACCATCCCTTTTCTGAGGAGAACTTTAGCCAAAATTAGCAGATCTACAAGCTCTCAATGCCTTGCGCTGCGAGGCATTGAGAGCTTGTAGATCTGCTATTTTTGGCAAAGAGCCTATAGGGGTAGAGGGAAAAAAGAGCAGACTAAGTAAAAAAAAAAACGTTAATACAATATAGAGTAGGGGGTCCCTGCTTTATCTCTCTCTCAGCTAGGGCGTCCTTGGCCTGAAAAGGTTGAGGACCCCTGGTGTATTGAATACATGATCAACCCCATACAGTCAGACGAGATGTGAAACCTCTGTCCTCAGTGTGTGTGTGTGTGTGTGTGTGTGTGTGTGTGTGTGTGTGTGTGTGTGTGTGTGTGTGTGTGTGTGTGTGTGTGTGTGTGTGTGTGTGTGTGTGTGTGCGCGTGTGTGTGTATTTCCAGTGAAGCTGGTCCAGTCTCCCCTGTGCGTGAAGCAGCCTGTGTAAACAGAGCTGTGGTTAGCATGCGTCTGAGTTCCAGCTATAAGTTAGCGAAACAAAAAACAAATCAAAAACAAAGCAGATAGTACTAATACTATACAGTGCAATACATCTATACAATGTATAGTACAGTACACACACAGATATTATATATAAAGCAATGGTGTCAAACAGTCCCAACGGAAACGTATACACAACAGTTATGGGAGAGAAACAAGTCTAATGCTTAAGGTGCCAAAAAGCAACAGTGATTTATGTGCATGAAGTTGGTTCTCTAGGTTGGTTCTATAGGTTCTCTAGGTTCTATAGAAGTTGGTTCTATAGGTTCTCTAGGTTCTATAGAGGTTGGTTCTATAGGTTCTCTAGGTTCTATAGAACAGTGGTTCTCAAACTTTTTCATGTCAAGGACCCCCAAATTGACACTTATTAGCCCGCGGAACTCCAATCTCCCTCGACAAATCAAACTCAGCTTCTTCTACGCGACAGTAGAGTCCGTTCTTCTCTATGGCAGTGAATGCTGGACCCTGAAACCAGCCCTTGAGAAGTCCCTGGACGGGTGCTACACCAGGATGCTGCGTGCAGTGCTTAACATCAGCAAGAGTGCGCATGTTACCAACAGAATCCTGTATGAGGGAATACCAAGGGTGAGCGAGAAGATTGCTGTAAGGAGAATGAGACTAGCAGGACACTGCCAAAGGCACCGAGAGCTGCCAGCCAGCAAACTGGTGCTGTGGGAACCGACACATGGGCAAGAGGACGCCCCACACTAACATACGTGGACACGCTCAAGAAGGATGCAGGAGCCCATAGCACCAATGAGCTGGCCAGATGTATGGAGAATCGGGATGACTGGAAGCAACGATGGAGGGCTCGTCTGAGGACGACCTAGAGAGACCCCCATTTCAAAAGATAAGTCAGGGACCCCCATAAGAGAAGATTATTTACGGCTCTAGCACTGATTCTCAACCATTTTAACTTCAAGGACCCCCTGTTTGACATGCATTAGGGCTACGGACCCCCATTTAATGGCATTTCTATCACTTGGACCGCAATTTATATTGTAAAATCTATGTTAATTTAACTCTGAGAGTGTACAAATGGAGGGTCCATTTGGTTCCATTTGTACACTCTCAGAGTTAATCATTAATACCCAGACTCCAATCTGTTTTTATAACAATATAACTTGCTGCTCAGAGATTCACACATACTCCACTCGTGGAGCGTGTGATGGACAGATAACTTTACCTCTACCAAACTCCAATTCCATGAAGAGAGCTGCATTTTATGGGGGCAATTGTACTTTGGAATAGTCTTCCAAGAGAGATAAGAAACACCAGAGAAAAAGCAAGTTTTAAAAGGAAACTTCGGATTCCTATAATGTACACTCAAAACATACAATAACATCTATTCTTACATACCAGATTGATAGTGCTACTTTTTAAATATGTTGTATCCCTGTCGGTATCTCTTTTTATGTGATTATCGACTTTTGTGATGTATTATTTAGATTTTGTTGTTTTTAGTATTTTCTTTGTAATACACTGTGATATGAATGTTTTTGTTAATGTATTTTAATGTCTTGGACCCCAGGAAGACTAGCTGACGTTAAGGCGTCAGCTAATGGGGATCCGTTTAAATAAACAAATAAACAAAAAATCCCACCCAGTGTGAAGTGGGCGGTGTGTGGTCATCACAACATGACTCACTTTAAAAAAAGGATAAATGACTTTTTTTAAAGTCCATACTGCTATTCATAGGGCTGCACCTGTGTCATGTGTTTCGCTAGCCAATCACAGTCCTGAATTTGCAAAGTCAGCCAATCACATTACAGTTAGTGGTGATGACACTAGCTGTAATGTGATTGGCTGACATTGCAAAAGTATCGATTTGCATTAACAATGGAAGGGTTAGGCCCTAACCCTTCCATTGTTAATGCAAATCGATACCAAAAGATTTGTATACCCCCTAACCGTTAGGGGGTATACAAATCTTTTGGTCGGTGTCCAAAACTCACTTATAGGGGGCGGCGACACCGCCCCAAAAATAAACCTTCTAGGCGACTGAAGAAGATCGGTATGAACCCCAGTGTCCTGCAGGGGAACCACTGACGGCATCCTGACTGCCCTGTGGTACGTCATATTTGGGACAGAGTGATGTCATATTTGGGACAGAGTGATGTCATATTTGGGACAGAGTGATCTCATATTTGGGACAGAGTGATGTCATATTTGGGACAGAGTGATGTCATATTTGGGACAGAGTGATGTCATATTTGGGACAGAGTGATGTCATATTTGGGACAGAGTGATGTCATATTTGGGACAGAGTGATGTCATATTTGGGACAGAGTGATGTCATATTTGGGACAGAGTGATGTCATATTTGGGACAGAGTGATGTCATATTTGGGACAGAGTGATGTCATATTTGATGACGTCAGATTTAACGTGCATCGGCTTAAAAGCCGATCACGCCTAGTGTGAGGGCATTAGACGTATATGAGGGGTGAGTCATGTAGACACAGACCACAAGACAGAGAGTGAGACAGAAAGACAGACCCACACAGAACCATTAGGCTGTGTGTGTCCAGCAAAACATTTCCTCCCAACTGAAGACGTCAGGTGCAGCTCACCTAAAAAAAAACACTTCCAAATGCGAAAGTCGAAAAAAAACACTAAAAAGTAGATAGACGTTCGGCGCCTCGACAAAACACGTGCGTGTCCAAAAGGTGCGGCGCTCCCATTATAATCAAAAACACGTCTAGGTGGACACGGACCCCCTTAGAGAGCTCAGATTCGAGATAGACCTTCAAAGCCTCTGACAAAAAAACCCCTGGAAACTTGATAACACTCCAAAAACGAGATGAAGAAACTGAGTAACAAAGAGCTGCGGAGCATCCAGCAGAGTGCGGTGGAAGTCACCCTGGACCCCGATACGGCACACCCCAACCTGGTCCTGTCCAAGGACGGGAAAGAGGCGAGCCACGGAGACGCGAAGAAGGACGTCGCGGACAAAGCGGCGAAGAGATTCTCCCACTACGTCAACGTGTTGGGGAAACAGGGCTTCAACGGCAAGTTTTACTACCAGGTTCGGGTCCGAGGGAAGACCAAGTGGAACGTGGGAGTGGCCAGGGCCAACGTCAACAGGGGCGACCAGCTGCCGCTGAACCCCCAGAACGGCTTCTGGTCCGTGACGCTGAAGGGGGAGAACGTGTACGCGGCCGCCGCCAGCCCTCCCGTGAAGATCCCCGTGAAGAAGGCGCCGGAGACGGTGGGCGTGTTCGTGGACTACGACCTGGGCCTGGTCTCCTTCTACGACGTGGAGAACAGACTTCATCTCCACACGTTCAAGGAGTGCCTCTTCAAGCATGAACTCCTGCACCCGTACCTCTGTCCGTGTCTCAACGATGAGGGTAAGAACTCCGCCCCGCTGGTCATCACTCCCGTCGCTGACGCGTAGAATGCCTCTGACCCATTAAGGCCGGGAAAGCACGATTTTTCCAAAAATAGCAGATCTACAAGCTCCTTGTAGACCTTGTAGATCTGCTATTTTTGGAAAAATCTTGAAGATTTGTGCAAATCCTTGAATATATGTTTTTTTTAAGCGAACATTTGTAACTCAAATCTTTGCTTCTGTCAGTGGTTCTCAAACTTTACATGTCAAGGACCCCCCCCCACCCCCCAAAATGATATGTATTTGGCCGTGCAACCCCTCCCCCCCACCAATCTCAACATTTTTGTTCCAGGGACCCCCAGAAGCAAAGATTTGAGTTAAAAAAATGTTTGCTTTAAACAATATATATATTCAAAGACTTGCAGCGTTATGAGCTTGTATATTTGCTATTATTTGAATAGCCAAAGAAATCTAAAAGGACACGGATGTTTTCCCGGCTTTAATGGGCTGATACACAAGGTTTTATTTCAGGTGTTTTTCCAATCAACTTGTCAAAGCCTTTCAACTGTTACATGGTCCTTACAGATGAGAAGAGTGAGAAAAGTGTTTCGTTTCACACGCCAGGAGTATCGGGCTGCAAATCAAGATCTACTGGACGTCGAAAATGAAGAGATGCTTTGCAACACGGGATGGAATATAATTGATTGAAATGAATGCAGATGCAGAAGACGTCAAGATCATCAAAAAGCAAGAAGCAACGAAATGTAAGTGTGTGAGGTCCACAAATACATCAACGTACGTTGTGTGCAATATTGTTTATGAGCAATTCAGAGTGCCAACACACTTACTTTATTTAGTTTTTTTGTTTCTTTGACGTCTCCGCCAGGCCGAAGGCATGGCGAGAGAGTACGTTTTGCAGCCTGTCCGTCCGTCCTTCTGTCTGTGAACAGCTAATCTCCGGCACCGTTGGCCTGATCACAGCCAAACTGTGCACACACACAGCGCCACCATGAGGCCGATTCTACCTGACCTGGCTCCGAGGAGCACTTTTTCTAGTTGTGTTCTTTTTCCTCCTTTTTTCCCATCGTTCATGTCCCGTTTAAGACTCTAACAGTTTAAAGGAAGTGCTTAATGTTTGATTTGTATTCACAATCCAAATCTGCAAAGTAACTAAAGCTGCATGTTGAATACTTGAAGAGCAGTAAAAAAAAAAGTACAATATTTTCCTCTGAGATGTAGTGGAGTAGAAGTTAGACATTTGGAAAAATGGTAATACCTGAGTAAAGTAAAAGTAACTCAAAATGGTACTTATTGTTGTTAAGTACAGTACTTAAGTAAATACTTTGCTACTTTCCACCACTGGGTTTCACACACACACACACACACACACACACACACACACACACACACACACACACACACACACACACACACACACACACACACACACACACACACACACACACGGGGTATGGTTAAGCAATGTTATTCTTGGCTGTACATTTAATTATGACTGTTTGTATAAATGCAGTGTTTTGATAACGTCCGTGTGTGTGTGTGTGTGTGTGTGTGTGTGTGTGTGTGTGTGTGTGTGTGTGTGTGTGTGTGTGTGTGTGTGTGTGTGTGTGTGTGTGTGTGTGTGTGTGTGTGTGTGTGTGTGTGTGTGTGTGTGTGTGTGAGTGAATGAAAATTCCCCGTCAAGAGATGAAATTATGACAGGAAGCCAGAGAGAGAGAGAGAGAGAGAAAAATGAGGTGGTGGAAGAAAGAAAGAAAGAAAGGGAACGCGACAGAGAGATCGGAAAAGGAGAGGAGAGGGGCTGCTACTTAAGTACAAACACGCACCTAACAATACAAGATTACGATGATGTTCCAATGACTCATCACACACACACACACACACACACACACACACACACACACACACACACACACACACACACACACACACACAGCAGTATCCTCTAATGAGTAAACATGCAGGTGATGAGTCCTGAAGCTAACGTGTTGAAGCCAGTCATCAGCGCAGCGCTATAATCACGCTACCCTGTCACGCTAGCATGCTAATTTTAACCCATAACATGACCCCCCCCCCCCCCCCCCCCAACACACACACACACACACACACACACACACACACACACACACACACACACACACACACACACACACACACACACACACACACTCTCCCTGGGTGGGTGTCCGCCCCCCCGTTAGCTGAAGCTAACACACGCAGGCAGCCATAATATACGCAACAGCATTAAAGGAGCAATTCACCCATATTCAGTGGTGGAAAAAGTATGCACATATTTTCACTTGAGCAAAAGTACCAATACTGCCGTGTAGAAATGCTCTGTTACATGGAAAAGTCGGGTAATCAAAATGTACTTGAGGAAAAAAAGTACAAGAGTATACCAATAGATATTAGTACCACTTATACTTATAGTGCAATCCTATCTAGAGGGGAGGGAACAGGTGGTGTAGGTGAACAGAACCCTGTCCCCCCCCCTGAGCTGTGGTGTTCCGCAAGGAAGCATACTGTACTAGGACCTTTACTGTTTCTCAAGCTGAATGTCTTCAGCTTGTGACTGCAACCTGTTCCTGTTCGCAGATGACTCGGCTCTGCTGGTCTCGGACAGGGACAGGCTGCAGGTTGAAAAAACTCTCAGCTCTGAACTCGATACGATCCGCATCTGGCTCACCATTCTCCATTACCTTGAATCCATTCTCTTTGGGTCTAGTTTTAACCTCGGCAAGACCGACAGCTTCACAATCAAAGCGGGTGATGACATTATCACAAGAAAAGAGGAAATGACCTACCTGGGTTCCATCTTGGAGGCAAACCTTTCCGGTGATAAAATGGCAGAAAGAGTCATCAAAAAGGTCAACCAAAGAACACGTTTTTTTGTATAGGATTTCGTCTCTCAGTCAGTCAGAATACTTTGAGGATTCTAACGGGAGCCCTCATCCAAGGTCACTTTGACTATGCATGCTCCTCATGGTACCACAACACCACTCAGGCCTTAAAAACAAGGCTCCAGACATCCCCAAAACAAACTGGTAAGGCTAATCCTTGGCCTCAATCATACAGCTCATCTAACCCCTGCTCATTTTGCTAGGGTCAGATGGCTCAGGGTTGAGGACAGAGTACGGCAACTTACAATGTGCCTGGTCTACAAGATACACCACAACGTTAAGATACCCATGTCCCTGTCTAAGTACTTCAAAAACGTAAATGAATATGTCTTATATTGTCTCCATGAATTGAGTATGTGAGGATCCCAAAACAAACTAGTAAGGCTACTTCTTGGCCTCAATCACTTAGGGTTGAGGACAAAGTACAGCAACTTGCTATGGGCCTGGTCTTCAAGATACACCACAACATTGGGTCCCCCTGTATTTGTCTAAATACTTCCTAAATGTTAATGAAGTCCACGATCATAACACCAGAGGCAGCTCCACAAATCATGTGCAACCCAGATTTGGCTCAACAAAGGGAATGAACTCGTTCTCATGCTATTCATCAAAAATGTGGAACGCCCTACCAAAAGGAGTAAAGGAGTGCAAAACCCTACTCACTTTCAAAACTGCCCTAAAGATACACATCCAGGAGGCTGCAATTCGAAAATGGCCCCTGTCTAAGTCTTAACCTACCCCCCCCCCCCCCCCCCCCGCCTATTTCTTTTCTTCTCTCGTACATTTTTTTCACTCTTCATACCAGTAACCTGTAAACTGATTGTATGACGTTCTGTATAGTAGTGTGTATATCTGTCTGTCTCTTATATGTATAGTAGAGTGTATATCTGTCTGTCTCTTATATGTATAGTAGAGTGTATATCTGTCTGTCTCTTATATGTATAGTAGAGTGTATATCTGTCTGTCTCTTATATGTATAGTAGAGTGTATATCTGTCTGTCTCTTATATGTATAGTAGTGTGTATATGTGTCTGTCTCTTATATGTATAGTAGAGTGTATATCTGTCTGTCTCTTATATGTATAGTAGTGTGTATATGTGTCTGTCTCTTATATGTATAGTAGTGTGTATATGTGTCTGTCTCTTATATGTATAGTAGTGTGTATATGTGTCTTGTCTCTTATATGTATAGTAGTGTGTATATGTGTCTGTCTCTTATATGTATAGTAGCGTGTATATGTGTCTGTCTCTTATATGTATAGTAGTGTGTATATGTGTCTGTCTCTTATATGTATAGTAGTGTGTATATGTGTCTTGTCTCTTATATGTATAGTAGTGTGTATATGTGTCTGTCTCTTATATGTATAGTAGTGTGTATATGTGTCTTGTCTCTTATATGTATAGTAGTGTGTATATGTGTCTGTCTCTTATATGTATAGTAGTGTGTATATGTGTCTGTCTCTTATATGTATAGTAGTGTGTATATGTGTCTTGTCTCTTATATGTATAGTAGTGTGTATATGTGTCTGTCTCTTATATGTATAGTAGTGTGT
>NC_139961.1:1311557-1316557 GCF_963454915.1 Gymnoscopelus microlampas | reverse complement strand
AGAGAAGAGTCTAGGACGTGTGGAGCGTTGTCCAGAGTGTTTTAGAGAAGAGAGAAGAGTCTAGGACGTGTGGAGCGTTGTCCAGGGTGTTTTAGAGAAGAGAGAAGAGTCTAGGACGTGTGGAGCGTTGTCCAGAGTGTTTAAGAGAAGAGAGAAGAGTCTAGGACGTGTGGAGCGTTGTCCAGGGTGTTTTAGAGGAGAGAGAAGAGTCTAGGACGTGTGGAGCGTTGTCCAGAGTGTTTTAGAGAAGAGAGAAGAGTCTAGGACGTGTGGAGCGTTGTCCAGGGTGTTTTAGAGAAGAGAGAAGAGTCTAGGACGTGTGGAGCGTTGTCCAGAGTGTTTTAGAGAAGAGAGAAGAGTCTAGGACGTGTGGAGCGTTGTCCAGGGTGTTTTAGAGGAGAGAGAAGAGTCTAGGACGTGTGGAGCGTTGTCCAGGGTGTTTTAGAGGAGAGAGAAGAGTCTAGGACGTATGGAGCGTTGTCCAGGGTGTTTTAGATAACAATCTTGTATTTATGTTTTGATATCGATGCCCTTATCAATGCTGCTTATCAACCCAGTCCTTATCAATACCACCATTGTTACTTTTCTACTATTTGATGGAAAGACAAGACAATATTATTTAATGAAGTTGGCCAAATGTTATATACTAGAAGTTCGGGCCGCTACGCGGCCCGAACGTCTAGCGTGACGCGTCGTTCACTTTGCAGTGCCACCTTACAGGCACCTCACAGTGTGAGAGAGAGTTTTGTGCTCTCCTAAATCCACGGCAGGCTTTGAAAGTACCCACTTCTGAAAGAGGTGACGTGCATCACCTCTCCAATGACCAAAACCCACTTTGTGATTACTCAGACCTGGTATGGCAGACCTGTGGGGAGTGTGCAGTGGTGTACAATGTGAAAAGATAGTTGAAATCGCAGGAGATGAAGTTAGCAGTTTATTTGTGTAAAGGGTCGTCGGCGTGGGTTGTGTTGAGGATGGAAGCCGTCGAACTGGTGCATCCTACCTATTTAGGATGTGATGTCATGCTGTCATGAGATTACGTCACACTGGCGTGTCTCATCGTGATGTCACGACCGTGATGTCATATGACGTCACACTGGCCACATACAACGTTCGTACATACTGACAACCGACATGGCGCAGGATTCAAATTGTATATATAGATATGTTGGCCTTATCATTAAACACAGCTCATTATCTAAGCCCTCATAAGACAGATGGCAAGTGACACATTTTTACTTTGACAAAAATATTATGTTCATGTTGCAGCAAGTGTCTTGTTTTCACACATGTGTCTGTATACATCCACGGTACTGTCGCAAGCATTATTTTACACTTCGGCTATTCAAAAATAGCAGATATACAAGCTCATAGTGCGGCACTAGATCTGCTATTTTTGAAAAATCATGAAAATGTGTGAAAATATTGAATGAATATATATTGTTTTAAAGCGAACATTTTTAACTCCAATCTTTGCTTCTGGGGGGTCCCTGGAACAACATATTTTGAGATGGGGGTCCGTGGCCAAATACATATAAGTTTGCGGGTCCTTGAAATCAAAAAGTTTGAGCACCACTGATATAGAAACATGTTTTTTTCAGAACACTGTTGGGATTTAGAAGACATTTGTAGAATGGGCTTCAGGTCTTAATGGGTTAAGACAAACACACACACAACGTTGCACGCGATGGCCATGGATGATGTCATTGGTAGGCGATGCTGAATCAGATCTACAAACCATAAAAGTTAACATTGCGATGCGTCGTAGAGCTTGTAGATCTGTTATTTTTTGGACATATGACCGGTGTTGTAAAAGCAAGGATCAGGTTTGGATCCCTGATATCCTCACTGCATGGTTTCTTGGCAGGTTGAGCAGGATTCCCCATGGGGGGGGGGTCTGTAGGAATGGAAAGAAGAGACATGGTGGGAGGGCTGAGATCTATGAATGAATACATGAATGGATGAATGAATGGGTGGATGAATGGGTGGATGAAATAATGAAAGAATGAATAGATGAATGGATGGAAGAGGTGGTGGAGAGACATCCTCTGTGAGATGTCTATGGACTCCTCAAACCTGAGTCGTTTGAAGTGTGCATCATTATAGAATGTAAAAGTACTCCTTATGCAGAATGGCCCATTTCACAAGTTTATGTATAAAATGTATAAAAACCTTTTGAAAATAGCAGATCTACAAGCTCACAATGCGTCGCAAGCTTGTACGTAGATCTGCTATTTTCAAATGGCCGAAATGTATATAGGGCTGAAGAGGTTTTGTAATAATAATCAAAATCTACAAAGTAACTAAAGTTTTCAAATAATTGTAGTGGAGTAAAAGTACAATATTTGCCGCTCAGATGTCGTGGAGTAGAAGTAAAAGTACTGAAAATTGGAAATACTCCAGTAAAGTAAAAAATACTTTAGCCTGCCTCAGTGTGGGAAACTGCAGGAGCTACTGTTGTGTGTTAATATGTTGTATGAGTGTTAATGAGCTACTGTTGTGTGTTAATATGTTTTATGAGTGTTAATGAGCTATACTGTTGTGTGTTAATATGTTTTATGAGTGTTAATGAGCTACTGTTGTGTGTTAATATGTTTTATGAGTGTTAATGAGCTACTGTTGTGTGTTAATATGTTTTATGAGTGTTAATGAAAGTGTCAGCCTGATGTTGTGATGTTGAGTACATCATC
Organism: Gymnoscopelus microlampas; assembly: GCF_963454915.1. NCBI lineage: Eukaryota > Metazoa > Chordata > Actinopteri > Myctophiformes > Myctophidae > Gymnoscopelus > Gymnoscopelus microlampas. Next base: position 1,313,867 of record NC_139961.1, on the reverse strand, counting down.
TGAACACATCTAAACAGTGTTTTGGTTTGTCTTTAGAGTTGCCAATGATGTTTTTTCTAGCCTGGTAAACCAGACGGTTGCGTGAATTAATGCGACCGGGTCGGGATGGTTTACAGCAGAGGGGTCTTCAACTTTTTTGAGGCCAAGGACCCCTTGGCTGAGAGAGAGATAAAGCAGGGACCCCCATTATATATTGTATAGAATATAATCTTTTCATAGATTTAGACAGCTTCATAGACTTGTTTGACAGACACTGTCATCATTGTTGGATTCCTGTTAATGTGTGTTTTCAGACGTTTAACCACATACAGTAAACCGTCCATACTAAGTAAACTTGACCCACTCGGTACTTGGTCTGCCCTTTTTCCCCCCTACGCCAAACCTCTCTGCCGAAAAAAATAGCAGATCTACAAGCGCACAACGCCTCGCAGCGCGAGGCGTTGTGCGCTTGTAGATCTGCTATTTTTTGGCTAAAGTTCTCCTCAGAATAGGGATGCTTGGTTGAAGTGATCACTCTGTCTTTCTCTCATCACAGAGAGACTGTGTCTCTGTGTTCATTGTGTTTGAGCGGAGGGGGGGGGGGCCTAATGGTTTTGGCTTTTTGAATTATGTGCTGTTTACATGTGGGTGCGTGCATGTGTGTGTCTGTGTGTGTGTGGGTGGGCGCGTGCGCGTGTGTGTGTGTGTGTGTGTGTGTGTGTGTGTGTGTGTGTGTGTAGAGACTAGAGAGAGGTTTCTTTTATAAAGAAGGTTTTAATGAAGTGGTCCTCTGGACCATAGGGTTCTGGGTTGGATCATGGGCAGCGTCAACACGTTGAGACATGTTATAATGAAGAGACTGGTGCCTTGCATGGTTTCCTCTGCAGTGTGTGACTGTGTGTGTGTCACTGTGTGTGTGACTGTGTGTGTGTCGCTGTGTGTGTGACTGTGTGTGTGTCACTGTGTGTGTGTGTGTGTGTGTGTGTGTGTGTGTGTGTGTGTGTGTGTGTGTGTGTGTGTGTGTGTGTGTGTGTGTGTGTGTGTGTGTGTGTGTGTGTATGTGTGTGTGTGTGTGTCACTGTGTGTGTGTGTGTGTGTGTGTGTGTGTGTGTGTCCAGGGCTGGGGGCACGAGGCTGGGGGCTTCTCCATCCTCCTGTCATTTACTCAGACACCACTGCAAACAAACAGGCGTTTATATTCTGTAGATGTGATTCAAAGTCCAAAAGTTCTACTTAAAACCATGAAAAGCAAAGCAAGGCTAAAACTAAAGGATGTCTTCTGTCTGTCATTTCTCTGCTCTGTTCAGCACTGGGCACTTGGGACAGCCCACACGCACATGGACACGGACACGCACACACAATGTGTTAACACTCTTTGTAAACCCTACCTCTGTACAATCTGCAAACTGTTAAAAAAACATTAGATCGATCACAAACTCCTGGAACCCCTAATTGCTCCTGATGAGCAGGTTGGATGGTTTCCTCCTCCATCTGTGTATGAATGTAACGCACAATCTATGTAAAGCGCTTTGGATAAAAGCGCTTTTTAAATGATAAATACCTCTCTGTGTGTTCATGTATAAACATTGTGTTTTGGAGAAAGGCGCAGAAATGCTAACAATCTCTATCTCTCTCTCTCTCTCTCTACAGAGTGATGTGCACGCTGCGCTCCTCCCCCCTCCTCCTCCTCCTCCTCCTGCTCCTCCTGTGGTTGCTGACCCCCCTGCAGGGCCTCCAGGGCCGCGCCCCCCTGGGGGCCCCTCCCCCCCGCGGCCTGGCGGAGCCGGGGGGGCGTGGCCTCCTGGGTGGGGGGGCGGAGAGAGGGAGGGAGGAGGAGAGGAGGAGGAGAGAGTTCTTCATCGACACCAGAGACAGGAGGGAGGTGAAGAGGTCCAAACGGATGAGAGGTGAGGCACTACACACACACACACACACACACACACACACACACACACAGGTTTGTATTACTATACTTGTGAGGACATCAACGCTTTAGAAAAGCAATTTTATGAATGTCATTTAAGAATACATATATTTTGGCATTTTTAACCGTAAGCCTAAAGCCGAAAAACAGCTGATCTATAAGCCCACAACGCGTCGCGCTGCGACGCGTTGTGGGCTTATAGATCAGCTGTTTTTCGGTGCATGATACTGGCGCGCAACTAAGTATAAATCATGTTTAACTCTAATTCCAATCCCTAAACCTAACCTCTAAATGTATAATCCTAACCTGAATGTTTTTCTGTAAACGTATCTCTAAAAACATTTTTTAACTATAAAACAGCCATTTGTCTTGTGAGGACCAGGAGAACAGTCCTCACAATGTAGATT
>NC_139961.1:1286557-1301557 GCF_963454915.1 Gymnoscopelus microlampas | reverse complement strand
ATTAAGTGCATGCATCTCTAGTAATGGACTTGTCTTTGAATATGTGTGCAAAGCCTTGAATATTTAACCAAAATAGGGACGCCAAGGTTGGTCAACATACTGTACATTTGTAATGAAATTGTGATGTTATGAAACATATCAAAAGGACATGCATGCATTAATCCAGTCTGACCAAGCAGGGATAAAACACATAAACATGAATGAAGAGGGACAGTGTTGCCATGTTTGCTTATTATAAGCGGCTTTAGGCTTGTTTTTCTGTAAAGTTGCTTGTAAATAATTGGTGGTTGTGGGTTTTTTGGGGCTTGTTTCTAAAGTCTAGTTGCTTATTTGGGCTTGTTTCTTCCTTGTGTTGTATAACCCAGTGGTTCTCAAACTTTTTCATGTCAAGGACCCCAAATGTGTGTGTGTGTGTGTGTGTGTGTGTGTGTGTGTGTGTGTGTGTGTGTGTGTGTGTGTGTGTGTGTGTGTGTGTGTGTGTGTGTGTGTGTGTGTGTGTGTGTGTGTGTGCGATCATGTGTTCTAGTCGCTTTTTTGGGAGCATGTTTTCGTACCGCTTGTTTAGAAAGTGAATTGGAAATGCTCCAGTAAAGTAAAAGCACCTCAACACATTTTACTGAAGTACAGTACTTAGAGTAAATGTACTCGGTTACTTCACACGACTGCAGGCTGGGCTTTGTGTGCCAGCTGCTGTCTGTGACCGTGATTTAATGTCCCTGTACGTTATGTTCAACACGCTCTTAAAGGGAAGGCTTACATGGGGGAGGACTGTTTAAAGGGAAGGCTTACATGGGGACTGTTTAAAGGGAAGGCTTACATGGGGACTGTTTAAAGGGAAGGCTTACATGGGGACTGTTTAAAGGGAAGGCTTACATGGGGACTGTTTAAAGGGAAGGCTTACATGGGGACTGTTTAAAGGGAAGGCTTACATGGGGACTGTTTAAAGGGAAGGCTTACATGGGGACTGTTTAAAGGGAAGGCTTACATGGGGACTGTTTAAAGGGAAGGCTTACATGGGGACTGTTTAAAGGGAAGGCTTACATGGGGACTGTTTAAAGGGAAGGCTTACATGGGGGACTGTTTAAAGGGAAGGCTTACATGGGGACTGTTTAAAGGGAAGGCTTACATGGGGACTGTTTAAAGGGAAGGCTTACATGGGGACTGTTTAAAGGGAAGGCTTACATGGGGACTGTTTAAAGGGAAGGCTTACATGGGGACTGTTTAAAGGGAAGGCTTACATGGGGACTGTTTAAAGGGAAGGCTTACATGGGGACTGTTTAAAGGGAAGGCTTACATGGGGGACTGTTTAAAGGGAAGGCTTACATGGGGACTGTTTAAAGGGAAGGCTTACATGGGGGAGGACTGTTTAAAGGGAAGGCTTACATGGGGACTGTTTAACAACCAGTGCTGGTTTGCTACGAGGTGAAACCTCTCCTAACGGCTGAGTGGGGATTTTATTTGATTTGAGGGACGATTAGACCACTTCAACCCTGGTGTCATGCCTGTCTGCTACTAGAGTACTAGAGCAGGGGTCTGCAACGTTTTCAGGCCAAGTACCCCCTAGCTGAGAGAGAGATGAAGCACGGACCCCCTATATTATATAAAATTGTGTTTCAGATTAAACCTTTTTTGTTTACTTAGTCTGCTCTTTTTTTCCACTCTACACCTATACCTCTAAGCCAAAAATAGCAGATCTACAAGCTCACAACGTGTGCTTGTAGAAACACAAACATGGTGTAGAAACACAAACATGGTGCGATATAGAATGCGAGGGCATTCTATATCGCACCATGTTTGTGATGAATTTGGGGGGGGGGGGGGGGACAGCGGAGCTGGTCTCACACGCATCGACATGTGTGCCGTCCGACTTGGCAAGGCGTGGCGGGATCGTTCATCGCGTGAGGAAAAACGAGGGGGATTGAACCTTGGGCTCAATCTCTTCATAGTCACAGATTCCAGCTCTAATCACTTACTTGCAAAAACCCAAAGTAGAAACTTTGGTCAAAGAAATACTTAGTTACTTTGTTTCGCTTATTTGGCAGATTGTTTCCACCCAGATTGTCTGTCTTACTCCTCACCTTCTCCCCTCTTAACACTTCCGTGACTAAGCAATCAATGGGACCGATTTTGAGAATTGAAAGTGGCTTAACTTCTCTCAGGAAGCTCTGAGAAAGTTCCCCTTTCATGACTTTTCCTAAATATATGTTTCAAACCATCTCCGTTTTTTTTTTTTTTTTTAACTCATTATAAATATGAAATACATACCATGTATCCCATCCCAGCCGTTTTATTTCGGCTAAATTGATCGCTCCCCCCCTCTCTCCCCCTCCCTAGAGCACTTTACACCTCGAGACCCCCCACAGAGCGCTGTTTTATACGCTTTTTTTAAATAAAGATTTTACATACAGAATCTGCAGTTACCATTACAAGTTAGCCTAATTTTATAATGTTTGTGTCAACAACATTATGTGGGCTCACTGACTGCGCAGAGTGCAATTGAGATGTTAATGGCTATTTAGAAGACAATGGAACCCCCCACTGTGTGGGTGAGAAGGTGTCAGCTAGTCTGGAGCACAGAGGTGAGACAGTAACGAATAGGAGAGCTTGATTTCTTGTTCAAAATTACCGTTTTGCAGGCTGTGTGTTGGATAATGTAACCTCAGTCATGCCAGTGTTAACTCTCATTTGTTACTTTTCGTGATTTTGTGCGATTAACTTAAAATCTGCACAACTTTGGGATCAGAACCTAATTCTCTCTCTCTGTCTCGCTCTCTCTCTCTGTCTCTCTCTCAGGTGTTCTGACAGAGAGCCTTGGTACCTGGTGGACGTTCACACACAACCAGCAGACACCAGGACGAGAGGACACCAGGAGACAGCAGGAGGAGGGGACGCTAGCAGGAGACACTTGGAGGAGACACCATGGGGGAGAAAGACTTGGAATACCATTAGGAGGAGACATTAGGACGAGACACTCAGGAGACAATGGCTACGCTCCTATTTTTATCCCCCTTTGACCTCCAGCCCACAGGGAAACCCGGTTCCGGACGAGCCCCCAATGGATTAAAACGCGGGACCCCCGTGTGGGGGACATCTAATGTACCGTTCCTACTCAGTTCTACCACAATGCTCCTTTTCCCCCCAAACTCTACCTGACATGATAGCTCTGCTAAACTCTACTGAACAAACCCCCTTTACTCTGTGCTCTACCTAAAGGGTAAGTTTGGTGATTTTAGTCCTTTATAATATTTAATTTGCCTGTAGTTAGGGGTGTGCAATACGGCCAAACTCTTCTATCACGGACCTCTGTGTACTAGGTCATTCTATATCGCAGTAAAGGTATATACAGTATAACAATATAGTAATCTTTCTGTACAGAATTTGCACCCCCTATAGTACAGAGTTCACCCCCTATAGTACAGAGTTCACCCCCTATAGTACAGAGTTCACCCCCTACAGTACAGAGTTCACCCCCTACAGTACAGAGTTCTCAAGTAACACGTTTTCGCGGGTAAGAAAGAAGTGTATTTAGGCTGCTTAAACGCCAGTGGATGGACTTGTGGCGAGCACTGATTATGGGGGAAAAAAACTCTGAAATGTGTGAAAGTGATGCCGTACGTCCACAGGATCTACATTTACACTTTCACTGTCCTCCATGTCGACTCTGATCGGTCCTATGCTTTTGGTCCGACGTACTGAATGGAGATGAGCTCCCACGGTAGAAATGATATTTAGCTAAAACTCAGTGGACTTAACGTCTACGGTCTCATGGTCTATAGTGTACCTTCACACCTTCACACCTTCACGCCTGACAGAAGGCAGAGAAGCAACACGTGAGGCAGGGAAAGGTATAGAATGATGTTCGTTGAAGCGTTGCGTCCACTCTGCCTCCGTATTGGTCTCGGGGCGAGGAGGAGCCTCCTAATGCATACTATATCCCATGTATGTGAATGGAAGCAGAAGGTCTCTCCTCTATTATAAAATCATCATAACTCATAATGCATTCTATTATAAAATCATCATAACTTATAATGCATTTAATGTCTGTTGAAGCAGGAGGTTTCATCATGACTCACTGAATTCTCAACCCATTGTCAAGCTGTTTGGTTTGACATGTTATGATACAGGATACCTGGTCTATATTAGATCTTTATCTTAAATACATAGCAATAGTTATAAATATAGTTATACTAATTAGAGTTTTCAAATTCTGCCCGAACCCGACCCGACCCGGCCCGACGATCGAAAATCGGCGAAAGCGGCCCTTTTCAAGATGTTTTGGCCGGCTGCCCGGACCAATTATGACTTCAAGACTTCAACTTCACTTTGACCATTTTGTCCAACGCCCCATCGACCCAACGCTCCAACCCCCCAGGGACCCAACGCTCCGTCCACCTTACAGTCAGTCTGTGGGGAGAGAGAAGGGAGGAGGGAGTCATGAGGGACGATAAGCTCAACTCCCTCTGATGTGGCTCAGAGCCACATCACAATGTGTTAATGTGTTAGGAATGTGTGGAACGCCGATGGCTGAGTTGTTGACACTAAGCAGGTGACAACGTGACAGCCCGGCTCTAACAAAGTCCTTTTCTATGGAAGTCAGTGACAAGAAGCTATTACTAAGTGAAGCGTGACATAGTGCACACAGCGCTGCTGCCAAAATAAAAGTTGAGCCGGCTTCAACTTTCTTCAAGTGCTCCCGATGACGCAAGCGAAGTGTCAATCAATCGTTTTTGTTTTTCTTTGACCGTTCCCCCCACCCCCTACCTCCCCCACCTCCCCTTTTCTCTCCACACAATAGGCTCTATGCACAGCGGCAAATTGGGCCGCTTCCTAACTTCCTTCACAGGTGTTACCGATGATCCTAATTAAGGTTGTGTTCCATTCTGGTCAAACAGAGTCAGGGTGCTGATATGGTTCCATGTTGGCTCCAGTGGGTCTCGGATTGGGGTCCAGGGACCCTCATGGTTCCTTGAGGGGGTTCCAAATGGCCCGTTATACGGGTGTGTAACTCTGAGAGTGTACGAATGGAACCAAATGGACCCGTAAGGGTACACTCACTGAGTCCTTTAAATAAAGAAAACAAATTGTACCACTGTGCTACACACTAAATGGAACAGAGCCTTCATTAGTATCATTGCTTTTTGAACATGAAATGTTCATGAAACATAAACATATGAAGTGTGCAGGAAGCAAAGTGAGCTAGAGTGCCGGCTTTGGATGCTGTCAAAGCCCTGAATGGGACATTATCACCTTTATTCAGACTGTTGATTGGTCTAAGTAGGTGAGATACTGACCTACCCACGGGGCTCAGCAGGTGTTTTGTCGTTATTCTGTGGGTTGATGAAAGTTGGGACAAACGCTCACCCTGAAACATGATTTACCATTCTGTGCCTATCTGTACATAACTCTATCTGTACATAACTCTATCTGTACATAACTCTATCTGTACATAACTCTATCTGTACATAACTCTATCTGTACATAACTCTATCTGTATATAACTCTATCTGTACATAACTCTATCTGTATATAACTCTATCTGTACATAACTCTATCTGTACATAACTCTATCTGTACATAACTCTATCTGTACATAACTCTATCTGTATCTAACTCTATCTGTACATAACTCTATCTGTACATAACTCTATCTGTATATAACTCTATCTGTATATAACTCTATCTGTACATAACTCTATCTGTATATAACTCTATCTGTACATAACTCTATCTGTATATAACTCTATCTGTACATAACTCTATCTGTACATAACTCTATCTGTACATAACTCTATCTGTACATATCTCTATCTGTATCTAACTCTATCTGTACATAACTCTATCTGTATATAACTCTATCTGTATATAACTCTATCTGTATATAACTCTATCTGTACATAACTCTATCTGTATATAACTCTATCTGTACATAACTCTATCTGTACATAACTCTATCTGTACATATCTCTATCTGTATCTAACTCTATCTGTACATAACTCTATCTGTATATAACTCTATCTGTACATAACTCTATCTGTACATATCTCTATCTGTATCTAACTCTATCTGTACATAACTCTATCTGTATATAACTCTATCTGTACATAACTCTATCTGTACATAACTCTATCTGTACATAACTCTATCTGTATATAACTCTATCTGTACATAACTCTATCTGTATATAACTCTATCTGTACATATCTCTATCTGTATCTAACTCTATCTGTACATAACTCTATCTGTATATAACTCTATCTGTACATAACTCTATCTGTACATAACTCTATCTGTATATAACTCTATCTGTTCATAACTCTATCTGTACATAACTCTATCTGTACATAACTCTATCTGTATATAACTCTATCTGTACATAACTATCTGTTCATAACTCTATCTGTACATATCTCTATCTGTTCATAACTCTATCTGTATATAACTCTATCTGTACATAACTCTATCTGTTCATAACTCTATCTGTACATAACTCTATCTGTACATAACTCTATCTGTATATAACTCTATCTGTACATAACTCTATCTGTATATAACTCTATCTGTACATAACTCTATCTGTACATAACTCTATCTGTATATAACTCTATCTGTACATAACTCTATCTGTACATAACTCTATCTGTACATAACTCTATCTGTACATAACTCTATCTGTACATAACTCTATCTGTACATAACTCTATCTGTACATAACTCTATCTGTACATAACTCTATCTGTACATAACTCTATCTGTACATAACTCTATCTGTACATAACTCTATCTGTACATAACTCTATCTGTACATAACTCTATCTGTACATAACTCTATCTGTACATAACTCTATCTGTACATAACTCTATCTGTACATAACTCTATCTGTATATAACTCTATCTGTACATAACTCTATCTGTACATAACTCTATCTGTATATAACTCTATCTGTACATAACTCTATCTGTACATAACTCTATCTGTACATAACTCTATCTGTACATAACTCTATCTGTACATAACTCTATCTGTACATAACTCTATCTGTACATAACTCTATCTGTACATAACTCTATCTGTACATAACTCTATCGAGCGGCACCACCGAGCGAGCTAAAGCGAGCGAGTTGCCGTGCCGAACGTTGCAGAGACGCGCCCCTGTCGCAATCCAAAACTATACTTTATACAAAACACCCAGTGAACCCCGTGGGAAGGTCAGCATCTCACCTATCAGACCAATCAATAGTCTGATTAAACATGATAATGTCCCATTCAGAAACGGGTGTCTAGAGAGGCTACTGTGTTGTTCCGTCCACGATGCCATTTGAACATCCGATGTCCTTCTCTCTTTATAAAGCTTCTGACAATCCACATAGCTGTGTTCCACGAACAGCTCAAAGCAGCAGATCTCCAGTAAAAACAATATATTTTGAAGTAGGGGGCACGGCTGCAAAAACACGCTCAAATAGAGAGAGAGAGAGAGAGTGAATGAATATCTGATTGAAACACGTCTTTCGATGACTTTTCTTTTTTCACTCGCTCGCTCGTGTCGCTGTGTGCCAGGACGGGATGTCGAAGCCTACACAGGACGCTGAGCGAACCGAAACACACGCTTCTCAAAAGAACTGGGCCGGAACGCCAGCTGTGTGTGTGTGTGTGTGTGTGTGTGTGTGTGTGTGTGTGTGTGTGTGTGTGTGTGTGTGTGTGTGTGTGTGTGTGTGTGTGTGTGTGTGTGTGTGTGTGTGTGTGTGTGTGTGTGTGTGTGTGTGTGTGTGTGTGTGTGTGTGTGTGTGTGTGTGTGTGTGTGCGCGCGCGCGTGTGCGTGCGCGCGCGCGTGTGCGTGCGCGCGCGCGTGTGCGTGCGCGCGCGCGTGTGCGTGCGCGCGCGCGTGTGCGTGCGCGCGCACGCGCGCACGCACAGCCTCAGTGTTTGTTTGTGTACAAAGACTTGTTCACTGGTCTGATGAACTGACAGCTCATTTATATGTATACGGTACATTGCATCGTTTCTGTTCCCTCTGTCTCTGCAAACGGCTTTTTGACATGAACCAACAAAAGAGTTTGAAGTTATTTTCTTTTTGTAGAAAAACAAGTGCAGAGAACTCCAAGAGAACTTCAATAAAGTCCATGGAAGTTTAGAAAGGAGCACTTCACTCTATTTTCAACCCTTTCTTCACATAACCGGTCCTTACTAATGCTCACTAAGTCATTGGTGAGCTGTGGACAGTCCAGAAACCTGCCTACCAGTGACATCATCAGAAGGGAGTCCAAGCTAATAGAACGTACAGACTTTCTCTCCCATCCTAAAGTAGCCAGTATACTTGCATTAAAAACATGACCTGTTTTTTTATAGTCACTAATTGAATCACTAATCTTGTTTAATCCGTTAAGAGCGGGAACGCATCTGTGTCCTTTTTAAGATTTCTTTGGCTATTTTTTTGAAAAATTGTGGAAGATGTGAATATCTTTGAATATATTTTTTAAAATGAAATCTTTGCTTCTGGAGGTCACTGGAACAACATGTTTTACAAATGTTTGCTTTATAAAATACATATTCAAAGATTTGCGCAAATGTTCTCGATTTAAAAAAAAATAGCAGATCTACGAGCTTGTAGATCTGCTATTTTTGAATAGCCAAAGTATAAAATAATGGTTTAGGCCTTTAGCTAAAATCTAAAATGACACACATGCGTTCCCGGATTCAATGTGTTAAATGACCAAACCTGCCTATCGATGATGTCACTGGTAGTCAGGTTTCTGGACTGCCCTTCATACAGCCCTCCTCTGAGACACAGAGTGAGTAGAGACAGAAAGAGTGTCGTCTTATAATGAGCATCAGTGAGGACCGAATTCCGGTATGTGAATATAACGTTGAAAACGGGTGAAGTGCTCCTTTATAAAAAAGAATGCCCGGGTGACCAAAGTGTTTCATCTTCATCAAAGGAAGGGTCCTTTGATGAGGACAGGAAACACATCACTTTGGAAGGGAGGTCCGCCAACATCAGCGTTCCAACTCAAACGGCTCTTCATCGGGTCTCTAACACACTGGTTCACAAACCTTTCAGGCCACAACCCCCCCAAAATAATCCTATTTGAACTGGTGGGGACCCCCCAAAATAATCCTATTTGAACTGGTGGGGACCCCCCCAAAATAATCCTATTTGAACTGGTGGGGACCCCCCAAAATAATTCTATTTGAACTGGTGGGGACCCCCCCAAAATAATCATATTTGGACTGGTGGGGACCCCCCAAAATAATCATATTTGAACTGGGGACCCCCCAAAATAATCCTATTTGAACTGAACCATATTTGAACCCCCACCCTGATAAGCTCTTGGAATTGAAGTTCAGTTCCACAGATACATATTGTGAAAACAGCAGATCTACAAGCTTGCGAGGCGCTGTGAGCATGTAGATCAGCTGTTTTCAATATGTTTACCTGTAAAATGTTACAATCTGGCCAATGTTTGACCATTTTGTCTAGTATCTTAATAAGTCACTATAAATGTGAAGACACAGCTAAGACAGTGTGAGGCAGACTTCCCTTCCTTCTCCAGTATAAACATTGTTGTTCAACAACCTGTACATTTGTATTGGGATGTGCGTGCTTCCCTTTGGACTCTGTGTACACATTATTAAACGTACATAATATAAACCATGCTATTATTATTACAAAGTGCATATTTAAAAGGTACATATTATGAGAAATGACTGAGGCCAGACATTCATTCTGAAGTGGGACAAATTATGTTTATTTTCCCTCTTGTTGTATATATGTTTACTACTATGATTATTATTATTATTATTATTATTATTATTATTATTATTATTATTGATGCTGCTACAATGTCGTGACGATCCAGAAGAAACTATTTTTTTACTCTTATTTTCCTGTACACGAGATGTAACAATAAAGGACAACCTTGAACCTTGCACCTTGACAGATATACGCTTTATTTGCGACAATGTGTACATTAGATATATAACATACTGAAATATAAAACCCACAACCAGTCTAGTCTTTCTTAGAGCAAGTGTTCTCTCTACCATTTCCATGTCAAAGGCCCCCGACATTGAGGCTGTCGGCTGTCTTTTGAAAAATACTTTGTTCCAGGAACAACGCACCAGAAGTGAAGCTTTTATTTGTACATTAGTTGAATACATAATTCTATTACTGTCTATAGTGGTTCTTTAGGGGGTTGCAAATGGACCCTTACAGGTCTGTAACTCTGAGAGTGTACAAATGGAACCAAATGGACCCTTACAACTCCATTTGGTTCCATTTGTACACTTTGGGGATCCTTGAAATGAAAACGTTTGAGAGACACTGGACTAAACTGGAGGTGGGAGAGAGAAACGTGTGAATAGTCGTTCTAATACATTATCTTGTTGTATTTATTATCTTCTAGCTGCTGGAAATATAGTGAAATGAACCATTTTCAAGCTGCTGTCCATAGAGCCTGCATGTCATAGCCAAAAGATTAAAAATGAATAAATAGCCAATCTACAAGCTCACAATGCTTTCCCCTATTTTTTAAATAGGGCTTGATCCGGTCTGGAGCGGAAATAACCAGAACACACGACCGGAAACCACCGGCGCCGTGCGTCTCCGAAATGATTCCCCTGGTTTAAAACGTGTTCAGTTTGGTATAATCTTTTATTTTATTGTGCTATAATAATGGTTTGGTCCATCTTTTATTCTAACTCTTAGTGTGACTAGTGATACAAAACTATTTGATTCACATCATGTGGGAGAACAAAAGCAATGCCACGCCAACCGGAACCAACCACCGGAACCACGATATTTTCCCCCCTTTTTTCTAAACAGGAAATGTTTCAGGAACTGTCAGGAACACGGCTAGTTTTAGAAGGAACACCAGTCTTTCCTCGGCGGTGTAAAGGCTGGCGATGCGAGGTTAGGGCTCAAATGGTCAAACTATTCCTCATTTTGATGGGGCTATCCCGGGACCCCCTCAAGGACCCTGCAAGGGTCCCCCGAACCCCACTTAGAGCACCACCGTCACCGTGAGGAAGGGGAAATGATGTGGTCGTTCAGAGCAGTTTAAGGGTTCATTATTGTCCAGAATGTTGGTCTTTGGAGATGACTATTCTTCTCAATTTGATTCAAAGCTTTATTGGCATGAGAAAATAATAGTCTCATTTATTCATATTTTCATATGTTTACATTGACAAAGTAAGTGTCAAATGTATAAGAAAACAATGAGGAAAGTGTATACAGTATACGTTGTGTTAAACACATTACAACTGTCTTACAAAACCTCCTGCTGTTCATTTGCTGTTAGAAAGGTATATACATGTTGGTGTAAAGCTTTTAGAAACAAATAGCAGCACTCTTTACTGTTTAGTGACAGACACAAATACAATGCTATGCTAAAACATAGAAACCAGTTGTAATGAAAAAGAAGAAATGCACATACAGTTCAGGGGGGGGGGGGGTCATTTCTGGTGATAGGCTAGAATTTTTTTTTACAGGGGCCAGTTCTGAATGGCAGCCAACTGTAAATGCTATTTTAGAGCGGTTTTGAAGGAGTTTTTGTATGACTGTTTGTAGGGTGTTCCACATTTTGGTGGCATTTAGCAGCAGAACAAAGTCAACCCCTTGTTTGAGCCAAATCTGGGTTGAACGTGATTTTGTGGAGCTCCCTCTGGTGTTGTGTTTGTGGACGTCTTTGACGTTTGTGAAGTAGTCTGACAGGTACATGTGTGTCTTTGTGGTGTAGTGCAGTGGTTCTCAAACTTTTTCATGTCAAGGACCCCCAAATTGACACTTATCAGCCCGCGGACCCCCATAAGAGAAGATTTGTACGGCTCTAGCAGTGATTCTCAACCACTTTAATTTCAAGGACCCCCAGTTTGACATGCATTAGGCTACGGACCCCCATTTAATGGCATTTATATCTCTGGGACTCCAATTCATATGGTAAAATCAATGTTAATCTAACTCTGAGAGTGTACAAATGGAACCAAATGGACCCGTTAGGGTCCATTTGGTTCCATTTGTACACACTCAGAGTTACAGACCCATAAGGGTCCATTTGGTTCCCGTTTATAATTTAGCTGGGGACCCCCTGGAACCCCCCCAAGTACCCCTGGGGGTCCCCGGACCCCACTTTGAGAACCAATGGTGTAGTGTATCTTGTAGACCAGGCCCACTCCAAGTTGCTTTGTCCTCTAACCTGAGCCATCCGAGTCTAGCATAATGAGCAGGGCTTAGATGAGTTGTAGGTGGGAGGCCAAGCTTTAGCCTGACCAGTTTGCAGTCCTTAAAGTGGTTGTATTCCATTGGCTAACCTCCTCTCTTATCACAACAGTTCATAAGATCTTACTCACAGACTCAGTGATGACCTACAGCAGCCTGGTAAACCGTCCCGGTCGTGTGAATTCACATGATCTGGTGCTGATTTCTCTTCGACTTTCTGGCTTCTGTAAAACGCCCGCCCAGCGCTTATTGGGGCCAGAGCGGTCTGCAGAGGACGGATGATGATGAGCGGGACGGTTTACCAGGCTGTAGTGATGATGATGAATGAAGTTTGAATGAGTGTGTCCTGCTGGTTCATATAGTGACTGGTCATACATACAGCTTATCATCAATGTCAGGCAGTGGTGTAAAGTAACTAAGGTCTTTTACTCAAGTACTGTACTTAAGTACACTTTTGAGGCTTTACTGGAGTATTTCCCATTTCCAATACTTTTACTTCTACTCCACTACATCTCAGAGGCAAATATTGTACTTTTACTCCACTACAATTATTTGAAAACTTTAGTTACTAGTTACTTTGCAGATATAAATTATTACATTATAAAACACACATTAACCACTTTAGCCCTATTTTATATCTAGGCTATTTGAAAATAGCAGATCTACAAGCTCACAACGCGTCGCATCGCGACGCGTTGTGAGCTTTTAGATCTGCTACTTTCAAAAATTTTAGTACTTTTACTTTTGGTACTTTAAGTACATTTTGATGCCAATACTTTTGTACTTTTACTCAAGTAAATTTTGAAATCTGGACTTTTACTTGTAACAGAGTATTTCCATATTGCAGTATTGGTACTTTTACTTAGGTAAATAATTTCAGTACTTTTTCCACGACTGATGTCGGGCACAGACTTTGTATCTTCGGTGGTTGACACTAACGGTTCCCTGACTGCCCGTGCTATAAGTAAATAAAACGTTGGGGCAAGTGGAGTTTGCTTCCATGTTGCCCCGACGGGCAAGTGTGTTTGAGTGGGGAAATATTATTGGCTATTCATTAGAACAATGCTAACTCTTTACAAGTAGCAGTTGTGCTCATTCTGTTTTTCAAAGTGACTGCATGTCACCACTCGGCTGTTATCCATTTATTATGATTTTTTTTCTACAGGCGCTTTGTTCTAATGTGGAAGGCCTGGTGCCTTTGATGTGAGTTTCAAGCTAGAAAGTAGGAAAAAATTAAGTGGACTGTTTACTTTTCAGTCTAGTAGAACATAACCTGTACTTGTATCTTCATATTGAATCTTTTTTTGATGATGACGATGATGATGATGATTTATTTATTTTGTGTTCACTCATATGACAGAGAGAGAGAGAGAGAGAGAGAGAGAGAGAGAGAGAGAGAGAGAGAGAGAGAGAGAGAGAGAGAGAGAGAGAGAGAGAGAGAGAGAGAGAGAGAGAGAGAGAGAGAGAGAGAGAGAGAGAGAGAGAGAGAGAGAGAGAGAGATTTAATTGCAGCTATACATGAGCAGACTTTACCTTTTTAGTATGGGACGGGCGAGAGAGGATAGATCAGAGAGAGAGAGTAGTATGCCTTCTCTCTCTCTCTCTCTCTCTCTCTCTCTCTCATATTTACAGTATGCTAAGCTATAGTGGATTGTCCTTTTGCACATTAAGATAAATATGTTATGACTTACCTGTGTGTATATAATTGTAAGCACCGATTATGTGTTAATAAATGTTTGCAATAACTTGAGTGACTGGCTGCAGTATAGGATTACACACACACACACACACACACACACACACACACACACACACACACACACACACACACACACACACACACACACACACACACACACACACACACACACACACACACACACACACACACACAGTGTTGATATTGGCAGGCGATGAGGTGGCGAGAGAGAGAGAGAGAGGAGTCTAGCTGCTGTTGGGAAACTGTGGTTGGTGTGTGTGTGTGTGTGTGTGTGTGTGTGTGTGTGTGTGTGTGTGTGTGTGTGTGTGTGTGTGTGTGTGTGTGTGTGTGTGTGTGTGTGTGTGTGTGTGTGTGTGTGTGTGTGTGTGTGTGTTGGCAGCGTGTGGAACAATGTTTTCACTTCCAGGTGGGTTTGGGTGGAGGTGTCGTTTCTAACAGCTCCACACAACGCTGCAGGTAATCAAGTACATTTACTCTAGTACTGAACTTAAAGGGACAGTTCACCCCCAAAATGACTTTTTTTTCCTATGGATTAGTCAGCCCATGAATTCATTGATATATATATATATATATATATATATATATATATATATATATATATATATATATATATATATATATATTTTGTTTTCTCTCATTCCTAAGACAATAATCTGATGACCGGCAGCGGTTCCGGTAGGAGACACCGATGCTTACCGGTCCGCTGGTCATCATCACATTATTGCCTTAGTAACGAGACAAAAACATGAATTCAAGTCTACATGGGGTGATTTTTTTGGGTGAACTATCCCTTTAAAGCTGCACCGTGGAACCCAGATTCAAACCTGTGTCTCCTGTGTAAGTGCTGACATGTTTTACCACTGAGCCAATAGAGCCTGCCTGCTTGCTCAGGGGAGAAACAGAGTTTTGAGGCGGTAGCACTCGTAACTATAGGTAATGTCCAACCAGACACCGATTGGACAAAAGGTTACGTAGTACAGCTTTAAGTACAGCCGGTCACGTGGTCTTACATGTCAGAGGTACTTTTTGCTCCCCTGCTATGATTTGACATGGTTAGTTACACAGC
>NC_139961.1:1261557-1279057 GCF_963454915.1 Gymnoscopelus microlampas | reverse complement strand
GTGTGGAGGATGAAACGTACCATTCAGTGTTTAATGTGTTTGGTTTGGCCGCTGAGGTGCGGCTCACACAAAAGACGTGTGTGTTCGGGGGAAGTGCCTGGCAGCTTAATTAAGGAGGACACCTGTGATGGTCCTGATGGCGTCACGGCTGACGTGTGGCGGGACGCACGGCGTCCTGGCTGCGGTGGAGCAGCCTGGGTTTTGGTGGCTCTGATGTGATGACTCATCACCAGAGACGGTGGTTGGCAGCCGTTCGTGTTTGAACAGGTTGACATACTTCAAACCAGTGTGTTTGGTTTGGCCTCTGACGCTCTGGCACGACCTCTGGCATGTGACTGACTGACTGACTGACTGACTGACTGACTGACTGACTGACTGACTGACTGACTGACTAGTCAGGGGATATTAAAAAAGTCTTGGAATAAATTCCTTACCAAAAAAAATCTTCACCAATGTGTTTGTAAAGGTGTCTAGTAACACATCACAACTTTATTGAAATTCAGTATCCCTAGGAGAATTTTTGACAGCTCCTTAAAGTTGGGGTACCCACCATAACCTGGTTAAAAAAAAATCCCCCAAAAAAATCCAAATTTAATTGTGTTTTAAGTAGCATGTGAGGGGTCAAACTAAGGTGTTTTTATGATTCTGAATCCATTGCAATCATTTGTTTTGCACCAAAACCACTCCTTGGGCTAAAAACGGCCCAATCTCAATGGGCTTTTTACACAAAAAGTATACATGGCTATGGCCGTTTTTAGCCCAAGGGGTGGTTTTGGTTCAAAACAAATGATTGCAATGGATTCAGAATCATAAAAACACCCTAGTTTGACACCTCACATGCTACTTAAAAAAAAAAAAAATCTGGATTTTTTTGTGGGGATTTTTTTTTTAACCAAGGTTATGGTGGGTACCCCAACTTTAAGGAGCTGTCAAAAATTCTCCTAGGGATACTGAATTTCAATAAAGTTGTGATGTGTTACTAGACACCTTTGCAAACACATTGGTGAAGATTTTTTTCGGTAAGGAATTTATTCCAAGATTGGAAAATATTCTGCTAATATCCCCTGACTATGACTGCTGACTGTGAGGTTCAATTCATAAAGGTCTCACAGGTAGTTTTGTGGTATTACCTGTGTAGGCCCTATAAAGAGAAGAATGCATTCGCCATCTGTTTTGAATAAGGGGTGTCATGTTTTGCTATTAATTACCTAGACTGTTTCTGTTATTAAGGTTATGTGATTTCTCTCAGACTGTGCAGGGCAGAGGCGTCTAATCTCTGAGTTAGGGTAACCGCATACCCTCCAAATCCAGCAGAGCTTCTTTAATTCACCTGGTTGATGTTTGACCCCAATGCCGTGTCTTATGGTCCATGTTATTTATGATAAACCAGGCTGTGGTTCCCAGGCTGTTAAAGAGCGTAACCTGGTATCAGCCTGACAGGAGAAATGTGTGGAACCCTCTATAAGCTGCTTAGATCTGACAGACCAGACCACATGACCATATGGACACACACACACACACGCACACGCACAGTCTGTCCACACACTGATGTGTAGTTGTGTCATTGCATGCTGAAAACTGAAGGCCTCGGTGCAGTGTCTCGTCGGTTGGCAGTTTTCCGCCATGCCACCTGGAGGGTACCCCAAATAACCCCCCCCCCCCCCCCCCCCCCAAATAATCACAAAGACAAAACACATCAACACCCTCCACTACACACATGCTGAAACAACTGCGGTTGCTTTATGTTTTCGTTGAGAGCATGTGCATCTTGTATCCGGGTCGCTCGCTCAAGTGGTAAGAGAGCTGATGGTACTGTAGGTGTTGCGCTCCGCCTCGGCAATCCATCTGCCAGGGGTCTAGCTAACGGTCAGCTAGCGGTCTAGCTAACGGTCAGCTAGCGGTCTAGCTAACGGTCAGCTAGCGGTCTAGCTAACGGTCAGCTAGCGGTCTAGAAAAATCCCACGTTCTGGGCTGATACCGACAATAAGCCTCTACGACCTACTTACTTACTGCAGAGCAACATCAACTCTATAGTCACCTGACACTGAAGACGTGTGTGTGTGCGTGTGTGTGTGTGTGTGTGTGTGTGTGTGTGTGTGTGTGTGTGTGTGTGCGCGCGCGCGCGCGCGCGTATTTCAACTCCTATCCTCTACCAGGTTCAGTAGCAGACTGTTGAAATGAGCAGATTTAGTGTGTTTGAACCTCAGTGATGACTGACTGACTGACAATTTGTGACTATATCCTGTATTCAAATTGCCAAGCGGGGGGGGGGGTGATTTTGGACGCCACACGCACAACATCTGGACTTGCGTGGCGCACCGTTTGTCCGCTTCACACCAAAGTCAGTCAGTCAGTCAGTCAGTCAGTCAGTCATGGCCTCTGCCCATCTCTTCCCGTATCTCTATCCCTCTGTTTCCACCCTCTCTCTCTCTCTCTCTCCCTTTGCCCTTGATTAGACACTGGTTTCACCTGGGAGTCTCACCTGTAGCTGATCTCTATTGACTGGGGGCCTTTACTATATATACTACAGCAGTGGTTCTCAAACTTTTTCAGGTCAAGTACCCCTAAATGAATGCGGATTTGGTCGCGGACCCCCATCAGAAAAGAGTTCCAGATGTGGTGATAAAAATGTAAAAAATATTCAAACATTTTCAAAGAATATCAAGATTTTTGGAAAATAGCTGATGTATATATAGGGCCCTGGGGATCCCCGGACCCCACTTTGGGAACCCCTGCATTAAACCACGGACCACCATAACTCTGAGAGTGTACAAATGGAACCAAATGGACCCGTAAGGGTCCATTTGGTTCCATTTGTACACTCTCAGAGTTACAGCAACATAAGGGTCCATTTGGTTACTAACTATCCAACATTTATCTGGGTACCCCCTGGAACCCACTCAAGGACCCCTGGGGGTCCCCGGACCCCACTTTGAGAACCATGGTACTACAGGACTGGGACAGTGTCTGAGCTTTGCTCATTTATTTAATCCTGTCAGAGTTCAGTTCCTCCTCTGTGACTCTGAATGTCATTATTTATCTGAGTAAAGTCATTGTAAGTTATTCCTTGGTTTCAGAGGAGTTTCCCTGCGTTTGGATCCTACCTTTTGTTCAAGCATTGGATGACAGAGAGAGTCAGAAAGAGAGCGAGAGAAAGAGACAGAAAAAGAGAGCGTGCGTTACAGAGAGTGAGAGTATGCAGTTAGCCAGTGAATGAATGCACCGGTTATGACAGCGGTCAGCATACAGTAACTCTATGTGGAACCTCTCCCTCCTCTGTATAGCTCAGAGATGAGGCCCCACAGTCTCGGGTGCCTGTAGGACGACTAAAAAGGCCATTTAAAACGCTTGTTTCGACCAAAACCTGTCTGGATACGATGTGCGGTATGAGAGTATAAGGACCCTGCAAAGCGGAAACTATTTACCAGTGTGGCATCCTACAGGAGACGAGAATGTGTGGCCTCGTCTCTGAGGTGTACAGCGGAGGGAGAGGTTCTCATGGAGCTACACACACACACACACACACACACACACACACACACACACACACACACACACACACACACACACACACACACACACACACACACACACACACACACACACACACACACACACACACACACACACACACACACACACACACACACACACATATACACACATACACACACACATACATACATACATACAGTCAGCGGTGCTTTATGCAAAGTAGGATGTGATCTCCGTGACTGAGGCTCATTCCAGACCATTACTCGCCCAAGTTGTCCCAATATAGCAAGCAAACAACACACAACAAACAATATGTTATTTTCTTCTAAAAACTGATGCACATGGGAACAGTGTGGTTCCAGACACAGACAGACAGACAGGCAGACAGACAGGCAGGCAGGCAGGCAGGCAGACAGGCAGGCAGGCAGGCAGGCAGGCAGGCAGGCAGGCAGGCAGGCAGGCAGACAGACAGACAGACAGACAGACAGACAGACAGACAGACAGACAGACAGACAGACAGACAGACAGACAGACAGACAGGCAGGCAGGCAGGCAGGCAGGCAGGCAGGCAGACAGGCAGGCAGGCAGGCAGGCAGACAGACCCTTTTTAGATAGCCTTGTGCAGAGGGACGGCATAGCATACTGTAGACTTATCTTACTTTTGATCACAAATACTTAGAGATGTTTTTTATACTCGTAATAATAATAATGTTTATTGTCCCCAAGGGGAAAATTGTCTTCACAAGGTCTGTTCACAACAAAACAACATAACATAACAACATGACAACAGAAACAACACATCACAAGACAAAGACATGAGGACCCCACTGTACACAGAAAACCCTCCTATGGACGGGGCAGTTGGTTTAATGCCGCGATGGCTGAGGGGACAAAACTCCTGCTAAAAAGAACCTTTTTCCACTTTAAGGTTCTGTATCTCCGACCAGATGGCATGAGGTCAAAGTAGCGATACAGGGGATGATCAGTGTCATTTGTTATTGAGAGTGCTAAGCGTGTGATGGCCTTATTGTTCATATCAGCAAGTGTGGGTATGGGAAGTCCAATGATTTTGGAGGCAATCCGGGTGATACTGTAAAGTTTGTTCCTGTTAGGCATGGACAGTATGGTGAAAAAACTCACTCATGTATTCATAGTGCAAGGAGAAATTAATATGTGCTAAAAATCCAGAAAAAAGACTTGCGCACACGCATGCAGACACAGACACACACAGACACACAGACACACACACACACACACACACACACACACACACACACACACACACGCTGGAGGCAGCAGCACATTAAATATGTTGTTCCACTTTAAACAGTAGAGTTACAGTAGCTGTGTTTGTGCTACGACAAAAGACCTAACCACAGAATGTACACACACACACACACACACACACACACACACACACACACACACACACACACACACACACACACACACACACACACACACACACACACACACACACACACACACACACACACACACACATGCCATGGCACTGATTAATACCTCTACATGTGATTTGGTACACACGGATGGATAGACACACACACACACACACACACACATATATGTGGAATGTGAGAGAACACACACACACACACACACACACACACACACACACACACACACACACACACACACACACACACACACACACACACACACACACATTCTTCGATAGCACATACTTGGTTTTGATGAAAGTTTGAGTCACAGGCATATACAATGTGCACGCATGCGCAAGCACGCACACACACACACACACACACACACACACACACACACACACACACACACACACACACACACACACACACACTCGCTGCATTTCTGACATATCTGGGTGGGGATGATTGAGTGACAGCTAGGGGGCGTGGCCAGTGTGAGCCAGACAGCTGCAATGACATCCATCAACGACACCCAAGTGTGTGTGTGTGTGTGTGTGTGTGTGTGTGTGTGTGTGTGTGTGTGTGTGTGTGTGTGTGTGTGTGTGTGTGTGTGTGTGTGTGTGTGTGTGTGTGTGTGTGTGTGTGTGTGTGTGTGTGTGTGTGTGTGTGTGTGTGTGTGTACTGTTACAGTTGAACGTTTCAATTAGTTTAAGTATGTGCTCTCTCTGTGAGGTATTAGAGAGAGGAGAGGAGAGGAGAGGTTTATATGGCATGTTTAGGTGATGTGTCTCATAGTGACATGACAGCATGGGTCTGTCCCAACGGATCATTATGTAGAGTATATACACACACACACACACACACACACACACACACACACACACACACACACACACACACACACACACACACACACACACACACACACACACACACACACACACACACACACACACACACACACACACACACACGCGCACACACACACACACAGATGTTTACTTATAGAAACCTTAGGGGGAGTATACATTGACTCACAGTCGTTCATAGAGTGAAAGGGAAGGTTGTATAGTCAGAAGGATGAGCTCAGCGGTGGAGGGGGTGAACTACACCTTTAACACCTTTAAGTATCTGGGAGTGAACATTGAGAAGGACCTGACCTGGGACTGCCATGTCACTGCAGCCGTAAAAAAAGGTCCCAACAGCGCCTGTACTTCCCACAGGCCATCAGGCTGTTAAATGACAGTGGAAAATTAATGTGCAATAACTGTACTCTACACCAGTGGTTTTCAACCAGTGGTCCGGGGACCACCAGTGGTCCTTGAGGGGGTTCCAGGGGGTCCCCAGCCAAATTAATAGTTAGGAACCAAATTGACCCTTATGTGTCTGTAACTCTGAGAGTGCACACATGGAACCAAATGGACCCTAACGGGTCCTAACGGGTCCATTTGGTTCCATGTGTGCACTCTCAGAGTTAAATGAACACTAATCATGATGATACAGTGTAGATTGGGACCCCCAAGAAATCAAAATGGTTGAGTCCCTGGCATATCTTTTCAAATGGGGGGGTCCATGGGCTAATATGTGTGAATTTGGGGGTCCTTGACACGAAAAAGGCTGAAAACCCCTGCTCTACACTATGCACTTTTGTTTTTATTTATTGCTTATGAGTGTTTTAGGTTGTTGTCTCCAGTATGGTGGAGAGTATGTTTTCGTTTCCGTCCGTCCGTGCGTGTGTGTGTGTGTGTGTGTGTGTGTGTGTCCGTCTCAGCCAAGCTAACATTGGTCAAGCTTCACGTGACACGTGACAATATGTTGTCACCAATGCTTTGATTGGCTAGCGAGACGCATGATGAAATAAAAACCTATAAATAGCACCACGCACTTCAAAAAATCATTTATATTTGTTTGAAGTGAGCTTCCATCACTGTGATGACCACTGTTGTTGTTTCTACATATGAATGAGGTGTGATTTTCTGTCTCCGCCAGGAGAGTTTTACCCTCTGTGTGTGTGTCCGTCTCAGCCAAGCTAACATTGGTCAAGTGACACGTGACAATATGTAATATAAATAGGTAAGACAGGATAATCAGGAACAGTACTGGCGGAGACCTGTGCTCCGAGGAGCACATTTTCTAGTTTTATCATGTTTTTACTGTTTTATTATTGGAGCTTCCGAGCGTACGTTTTTCACATGTATGTACCTGTGCATCTAAGTGACGATAAAAGTCAAAATAAAACATACACTTTTGCTACTTTCCAAAACAAAGAGTGTTTTATGGAGTTGAACGTCTACTCCACTAGAGGCAGTGGTGGAAAAATAACTCACTTTCTTTACTTATGTAAAAGCTCATATAGCAATAGAAATATTCCATTGACCCGATCTGTAGGGGGCGCAGTGGAGTAACCAAAAAATGTTTTTCCTTCCGGTTAAATATTTTCTTTTCTGTCCAAAAAGTGTATTTTAGACGTGAGGTGGGGGCTCACAGTGTTCCCACTGAGTAGAGGAGGCTTTCAACTCCATAAAACACTCTTTGCTTCAAGGAGAACTCCTTCTAACTTTTTCATGGCAAGGAGGACCCCCAAAAAGATAGAATATTATCAATTTCGAATCGATGGAGCAATTTTGATTTCTTGTCATGCACCTTTAGAGTTACATCATAAGGTAACAACGCAACCCAAACCTCTACCAAAGTGGTCTTGCCCTTTAACTCTTTGGTTCTCAAAGTGGGGTCCGGGGACCCCCAGGGGTACTTGAGGGGTAAATACAAAATCTGTTTACATTTGACAGTTACAAATGTTTTTCACGATTTTTCAAAAATAGCAGATCTACAAGCTCATAGCGCGGCACTCGGTGCCGCGCTATGAGCTTGTATATCTGCTATTTTTGGAATAGTCCCTGCCCACACAGCTCATATAGATGAGTACTATTTAGATTCCTTTCTGTCTGGTTGGTTGATTAGTTGTTGTGTTTTTTGTGGCAGAACGGCAGAGAAACTGTTTTTCTTTGTGCTTCATATCGTGGTGGAAAATGTTACTAAGCTGTTAGGCCTGTGTACAAGCAGACGCTAGGATACGACATGGCGGTCATAAATCAATTTACGTTGTGGATTAATTAACGCCAGAAGCCCCCTATAACTGAAGTGCTCTCTCTCTCTCTCTCTCTCTCTCTCTCTCTCTCTCTCTCTCTCTCTCTCTCTCTCTCTCTCTCTCTCTCTCTCTCTCTCTCTCTCTCTCTCTCTCCCCGTGATAAATGTGAGGAACACAGAAAACAAATCCTAACAGAATGTTAATCATATGTTTTAGAGTAATTATAAAGATTGGAATATTATGCATGGGCTAAACATTTTCCATTGAGCTAATAGAGACGGCCTGCTTGCTCAGGGGAGAAATAGAATCTTGACCATCAGGTCAAAATTGGCGTCAGATCCTGTGTCTAGGTGAGACATGACCTTTGACACCATCTAAATGTCGCAATAGGAGAGCAGGGAGACCAAATACAACCACCCCAATTATATAAGTTATATTGTATTAACATACTCTACCTGATATAGTCTTGTCATTGAGTTATAATGTACGACGCAAAGCTCTCAAAGTCACACTTTTAGCCCATAAATGGATGCAGAACAAAGACGATTCTGCCACCATATAACGTCACAAAACCCAGTGTGGCTTTTGTTTTTAAATGATGGTTCATCCCCAAATCGACTTTTTTTTCTTGAAAAAAAAAAAGTTTGTTTTGGGGTGAACTATCCCTTTAAGGGTAAGAGTCCATTTGGTTCCATTGTTACAGTCTCATAGTTCTGGGGGTTCTTGATCATTAAAGAGGTTTGAGAGCCACTGTAATGATAACAAACAAACAGCCATGTCTCTGCCGTTTAACCCTGTAAGACCCGGGAACGCATCTGTGTAACCACATTAATAACCACTATTTTATACTTCGGCTATTCAAAAAAAATAGCAGATCTACAAGTTCGTAGCGCGGCACGAGTGCCGCGCTACGAACTTGTAGATCTGATATTTTATTTCAATCGTTTTAAATTTAACTACATTTCATTTAAATCTCAAAACCTCAGTCTTCAGTGGTTCTCAAAACCTTTTCATGTCAAGGACCCCTAAAATGATATGTATTTGGTCCGTGGACCCCCCCCATTTCAACATGATTTGTTCCAGGGACCCCCAAAGCAAAGATTTCAGTAAAACAATTGTAGGCCCATATATATGTTCAACGATTTGCACACATTTTGACGTTTTTTTTTTTTTTCTTTCAAAAATGTAAGATCTACAAGCTCATAGCGCGGTACTCGGTGCTGTGCTATGAGCTTGTAGATCTGCTATTTTCTGAATAGCCAAATAAATCTTAAAATGACACACAGATGTGTTTCCCGGATTGAATGAGTTAAGATCAACTGGTACTCGTTTGGTGAAACACAGAGATGACTTAACTCTGTGTTTGTCCTTATTAACAGAACAAGTCAATCAGAGATAAATGTAAAAGAATGTTCCTGCCATGAGGCCCCTTGTGTGTGTGTGTGTGTGTGTGTGTGTGTGTGTGTGTGTGTGTGTGTGTGTGTGTGTGTGTGTGTGTGTGTGTGTGTGTGTGTGTGTGTGTGCTGATAACTGATCTATTGATTGCTCAACGCATTGGCAAAACACATGCATTGTCATGACAACTCGTAAAAGTAGAACACTGATGCAGAAACACAGTCACGCACACACACACGCACACACACGCACACACACACACACGCACACGCACACAACCACACACACACACACACACACACACACACACACACACACACACATGCACACACGCACACACGTGTGCTTGTGGTTCCACACAGACAGTATTAATCAGTGACTTGCTGCCTGTGATGATGGTGGGGTAGGTAATCCATTACACATGCCTGGCTCACTGCCCTGCTGTCTCTATTGATCCAATACGACACACACACACACACGCACACGCACACGCACACACACACACACACACGCACACGCGCACGCGCACACACACACACACGCACGCACGCACGCACGCACGCACGCAGGGGCGCATTGGGGAATTTTTTTTATGGGTTTCCACTTTCCAGCTGCCGTTGTGCGACCTGATCCCACACACACACACGAACACACGAACACGCGCACACACACGAACACACACACACACGCACACGCACACGCACGCACGCACGCACGCACGCACGCACGCACGCACGCACGCACGCACGCACACAGTCTCACACTAGATAGTTTTATAATTAATCAGTAATCATTGTGTTGTGTGATGTGCTGCAGTAGGTCTATGACTCAGCACTTTCATCTGCTAATTATTGTGACTCAGCGCTTTGCTCGTCAGCAAAAGTAATCAATACCACAATGTAAAGCGTTGGTTCTCAAAGTGGGGTCCGGGGACCCCCAGGGGTACTTGAGGGGGTTCCAGGGGGTACCCAGCTAAATGATGGACAGGAACCAAATGGACCCTTATGGGTCTGTAACTCTGAGAGTGTACAAATGGAACCAAATGGACCCTAGCGGGTCCATTTGGTTCCATTTGTACACTCTCAGAGTTAAATTAACATTGATTTTACCATATGAATTGGGGTCCCAGAGATAGAAATGTCATTAAATGGGGGTCCGTAGCCCTAATGCATGTCAAACTGGGGGGTCCTTGTGGTTGAAAAGTGGTTGAGAATCACTGCTAGAGCCGTAAAAATCTTCTCTTATGGGGGTCCCTGGCTTATCTTTTGAAATGGGGGTCCGCGGACTAATAAGTGTCAATTTGGGGGTCCTTGACATGAAGAAGTTTGAGAACCACTGATGTAGAGTACTAGATACAAGTTACAAGTAAAACAATATTTGTACGGTACATTGAAATGTTTCAAAGTTTGAAACACTTTTTATTTTTTGGCAGATGTACAAGCTCTCAACACTCCCCCTCGCCACATAAACACTCACTCACATGCACACGCACACGCACTGGTTGTGTTCAGATAGGCCATAACATACAGCAGGGGTCTTCAACGTTTTCAGCCCAAGGACCCCCTAGCTGAGAGAGAGATGAAGCAGGGACCCCCTCCTCTATATTGTATAAAATTGTGTTTCAGATGAAACTTTTTTTGTTTACTTGGTCTTCTCTTCACCTAAACCTCTTTGCCAAAAATAGCCAATCTAAAGCTCACAACGCCTCGCAGCGTGAGGCGTTGTGAGCTTGTAGATCTGCTATTTTTGGCTAAAGTTCACCTCAGAAAAGGGATAAGGTTAAGGTAAAAAAAAAAATATATATCACACAAAGATTTGGCGGACCCCCTGTAGCAACTCTGAGGACCCCCAAGGGGTCCCGGACCCCCTGTTGAAGACCCCTGACATACAGTATGCATTCAGAATAGACCATGTAGCCAACATGTTGAGCAAAAATCTGCCAATCATTACAACACAATGTGACAGGTGTTTAAAGATGTGTTGATTTAACACTCCAACACACAACACTGTTTGGAGGGAAAAAATACACTTTTCCACCTCCTGCAGTGTCTTGGAGCCCGTTTCACTTGAAATGGTTAAAAACATGGTGAAATCACTGAATGCACGCGCCCACACGCACACACACACGCGCACGCACACGCAAACGCACGCACGCACACACACACACACACACACACACACACACACACACACACACACACACACACACACACACACACACACTGATACATGGAGGACAAGGTTTGAGCTTTGACTAATAGCCAGGGCAGGAATTTCAGGGAGGCCACGAAGGCTATAGCCATCGTTTCCCCTCAGTTTGGCCTTATGCCCCTAAAAAAACTGCAAGCCCTGAGACCACAGTGGCCTTATGCCCCAACCGACTGACTGTATCACTCTGTCCACTGTCTCTGTCTTGACACGTAGACACTAGTGTCTCTTTCTTGTCATGTAGACACCAGTGTCTCTGTCTTGACACGTAGACACTAGTGTCTCTTTCTTGTCATGTAGACACCAGTGTCTCTTTCTTGTCATGTAGACACCAGTGTCTCTTTCTTGACACGTAGACACTAGTGTCTCTTTCTTGTCATGTAGACACCAGTGTCTCTTTCTTGTCATGTAGACACTAGTGTCTCTTTCTTGTCATGTAGACACCAGTGTCTCTTTCTTGACACGTAGACACTAGTGTCTCTTTCTTGACATGTAGACACCAGTGTCTCTGTTTTGTCATGTAGACACTAGTGTCTCTTTCTTGTCATGTAGACACTAGTGTCTCTTTCTTGTCATGTAGACACCAGTGTCTCTGTTTTGTCATGTAGACACTAGTGTCTCTTTCTTGTCATGTAGACACTAGTGTCTCTTTCTTGACACGTAGACACTAGTGTCTCTTTCTTGACACGTAGACACCAGTGTCTCTGTTTTGTCATGTAGACACTAGTGTCTCTTTCTTGTCATGTAGACACTAGTGTCTCTTTCTTGTCATGTAGACACTAGTGTCTCTTTCTTGTCATGTAGACACTAGTGTCTCTTTCTTGTCATGTAGACACCAGTGTCTCTTTCTTGTCATGTAGACACCAGTGTCTCTTTCTTGTCATGTAGACACCAGTGTCTCTTTCTTGTCATGTAGACACCAGTGTCTCTTTCTTGTCATGTAGACACCAGTGTCTCTTTCTTGTCATGTAGACACCAGTGTCTCTTTCTTGTCATGTAGACACCAGTGTCTCTTTCTTGTCATGTAGACACTAGTGTCTCTTTCTTGTCATGTAGACACCAGTGTCTCTTTCTTGTCATGTAGACACCAGTGTCTCTTTCTTGTCATGTAGACACTAGTGTCTCTTTCTTGTCATGTAGACACCAGTGTCTCTTTCTTGTCATGTAGACACCAGTGTCTCTTTCTTGTCATGTAGACACTAGTGTCTCTTTCTTGTCATGTAGACACCAGTGTCTCTTTCTTGTCATGTAGACACCAGTGTCTCTTTCTTGTCATGTAGACACCAGTGTCTCTTTCTTGTCATGTAGACACCAGTGTCTCTTTCTTGTCATGTAGACACCAGTGTCTCTGTCTTGTCATGTAGACACCAGTGTCTCTTTCTTGTCATGTAGACACCAGTGTCTCTTTCTTGTCATGTAGACACCAGTGTCTCTGTCTTGTCATGTAGACACTAGTGTCTCTTTCTTGTCATGTAGACACCAGTGTCTCTTTCTTGTCATGTAGACACCAGTGTCTCTTTCTTGTCATGTAGACACTAGTGTCTCTTTCTTGTCATGTAGACACCAGTGTCTCTTTCTTGTCATGTAGACACCAGTGTCTCTGTCTTGTCATGTAGACACTAGTGTCTCTTTCTTGTCATGTAGACACCAGTGTCTCTTTCTTGTCATGTAGACACCAGTGTCTCTTTCTTGTCATGTAGACACCAGTGTCTCTTTCTTGTCATGTAGACACCAGTGTCTCTTTCTTGTCATGTAGACACTAGTGTCTCTTTCTTGTCATGTAGACACTAGTGTCTCTTTCTTGTCATGTAGACACCAGTGTCTCTTTCTTGTCATGTAGACACCAGTGTCTCTTTCTTGTCATGTAGACACCAGTGTCTCTTTCTTGTCATGTAGACACCAGTGTCTCTTTCTTGTCATGTAGACACTAGTGTCTCTTTCTTGTCATGTAGACACCAGTGTCTCTTTCTTGTCATGTAGACACCAGTGTCTCTTTCTTGTCATGTAGACACCAGTGTCTCTTTCTTGTCATGTAGACACCAGTGTCTCTTTCTTGTCATGTAGACACCAGTGTCTCTTTCTTGTCATGTAGACACTAGTGTCTCTGTCTTGTCATGTAGACACTAGTGTCTCTTTCTTGTCATGTAGACACCAGTGTCTCTTTCTTGTCATGTAGACACCAGTGTCTCTGTCTTGTCATGTAGACACTAGTGTCTCTTTCTTGTCATGTAGACACCAGTGTCTCTGTCTTGTCATGTAGACACCAGTGTCTCTTTCTTGTCATGTAGACACTAGTGTCTCTTTCTTGTCATGTAGACACCAGTGTCTCTTTCTTGTCATGTAGACACTAGTGTCTCTTTCTGGTCATGTAGACACCAGTGTCTCTTTCTTGTCATGTAGACACTAGTGTCTCTTTCTTGTCATGTAGACACCAGTGTCTCTTTCTTGTCATGTAGACACCAGTGTCTCTTTCTTGTCATGTAGACACCAGTGTCTCTTTCTTGTCATGTAGACACCAGTGTCTCTGTCTTGTCATGTAGACACCAGTGTCTCTTTCTTGTCATGTAGACACCAGTGTCTCTTTCTTGTCATGTAGACACCAGTGTCTCTTTCTTGTCATGTAGACACTAGTGTCTCTTTCTGGTCATGTAGACACCAGTGTCTCTTTCTTGTCATGTAGACACTAGTGTCTCTTTCTGGTCATGTAGACACCAGTGTCTCTTTCTTGTCATGTAGACACCAGTGTCTCTTTCTTGTCATGTAGACACCAGTGTCTCTTTCTGGTCATGTAGACACCAGTGTCTCTGTTTTGTCATGAAGACACCAGTGTCTCTTTCTTGTCATGTAGACACCAGTGTCTCTGTCTTGTCATGTAGACACCAGTGTCTCTGTTTTGTCATGAAGACACCAGTGTCTCTTTCTAGTCATGTAGACACCAGTGTCTCTGTTTTGTCATGAAGACACCAGTGTCTCTGTCTTGTCATGTAGACACCAGTGTCTCTGTTTTGTCATGTAGACACCAGTGTCTCTTTCTAGTCATGTAGACACCAGTGTCTCCGTTTTGAAATTCTTAACTCCTCTGAAGTCCCCAACTTTAAACCAATCCAATGACTTTGATTGGTTTGGTTGGTATTTATTTCACTGCAGATAGCCTACATTAAATCTAAAATCATCCTTAACCCTTAAATTCAATTAATTCTTTCAATGGACTAAAATCTTGTTTTATTTGATGGTCTTTCTACCCTGGCATGTTGTCTTTGTGCCCTAAAGAAAGTAGACAACATCAAAGGCCAAGTGGCTTTTTTTTTGTGAACTTGTGAAATGGGACATTCTGCATAATGAGTACTTTTACTTTTGGTACTTTAATTATATTTGCATGCCAATACTTTTGTACTTTTACTCAAATTTTGATTCCAGACCTTTACTTGTAACAGAGTATTTCTACACTGCAGTATTGATACTTTTACTGAAGTAAAAAAAACTGTGAGTACTTTATCCAGCTCCCACACTGAGATGTGACTTTGAGGTTGTCGTTCTTTTTGCCTTTCCTTTTTTCATAGAATAGCTCTTAAGTGTTTGACAAGTGGATGTCATAACATAATAATCCACCAACGTTCAGGTTACATCGGAATGTTCACCGTTGTGACTGTTGTTACTGTTGTTACTGTTGTCAATGGAAACCTGCAGGGTATTTCAGACATATTTAAAACATTACAAACATATTTATAGCATTACATACAGTCAGTGGCGGAAATTAACTAAGTATATTTACTCAAGTCTACTCTACTACATCTCAGAGGCAAATATTGTACTTTTACTCCACTGCAATTATTTGAAAACTGTAGTTACTAGTTACTTTTCAGATATAAACTATGATATAATTAAACATACATTAACCACTTTAGCCCTGTTTTATACCTAAGCTATTTGAAAATATGTAGTACTTTTACTTTTGTTACTTTAAGTAAATTTACTTAAAGTAACAATACTTTTGTACTTTTACTCAAGTAAATTTTTAATTTGGGATTTTTACTTGTAACAGAGTATTTTTATATTGCAGTATTGGTACTTTTACTTAAGTACAGAATTTGAGTACTTTTTCCACCACTGCATACAGTATCATATTTTTTAAACATTGCCAACAAGGTGTCAAGTCAAGGTCAAGTTTTTCCACAGCGTGTGAAAGGTCAACAAACACAAACGTTGTCATTGTTTGTGAACAATAGAGACGGCAGACAATACAGATTTATTTATACGATAAACGCAGCTGCAAACACGCACGCACACGCGCACACACACACACACACACACACACACACACACACACACACACACACACACACACACACACACACACACACACACACACACACACACACACACACACACAGCAGCAGCACACAGAACAAACAAAAAGGTATTAACGCCTTTTAAAGTTGGTAAATACCAGCCTAATCTTTATTTAATTCCACTGACAGTGTTTGTCATCAAGACATCACGTCAAAACATTTTCATCTGCAGCACACACACACACACACACACACACACACACACACACACACACACACACACACACACACACACACACACACACACACACACACACACACACACACACACACACATGCAGAGGAGGTTTCTGTTGACTTTTCACAGCGCTCTGACCTTAAGTTGACCTGAACAGGAACTATACAGCGCTTTGAGCTTCCAGGTATTAACCCATTAAGACCCATGCATGTCATCGGACAAGGAGTAGTGAATATAGGCGATCTACAAGCTCGCCGTGTGAGCTTGTAGATCGCCTATTTTCTTTCTAAATGTTTGCAGATTTCGGCTTATGACATGAATGACATGTTTATGAGAGGTACGCCATGGTGAAAGAGTTTTAAAAAATTAATCTATTGTCACAGCCTGTAGTCTGGCCTCCTAGTCTGACCTTACACTATATTACCTAGCTGGACCTGTCTGTCTCTGTGTCTTCCACTGGGCCTGTCTGTCTTTGTGTCTTCCACAGGGCCTGTCTGTCTCTGTGTCTTCCACTGGGCCTGTCTGTCTCTGTGTCTTCCACAGGGCCTGTCTGTCTCTGTGTCTTCCACAGGGCCTGTCTGTCTCTATGTCTTCCACTGGGCCTGTCTGTCTCTGTGTCTTCCACTGGGCCTGTCTGTCTCTATGTCTTCCACTGGGCCTGTCTGTCTCTGTGTCTTCCACAGGGCCTGTCTGTCTTTGTGTCTTCCACAGGGCCTGTCTGTCTCTGTGTCTTCCACTGGGCCTGTCTGTCTCTGTGTCTTCCACAGGGCCTGTCTGTCTCTGTGTCTTCCACAGGGCCTGTCTGTCTCTATGTCTTCCACAGGGCCTGTCTGTCTCTGTGTCTTCCACTGGGCCTGTCTGTCTCTGTGTCTTCCACAGGGCCTGTCTGTCTCTGTGTCTTCCACTGGGCCTGTCTGTCTCTATGTCTTCCACAGGGCCTGTCTGTCTCTGTGTCTTCCACTGGGCCTGTCTGTCTCTATGTCTTCCACTGGGCCTGTCTGTCTCTATGTCTTCCACTGGGCCTGTCTGTCTCTGTGTCTTCCACAGGGCCTGTCTGTCTCTGTGTCTTCCACAGGGCCTGTCTGTCTCTGTGTCTTCCACTGGGCCTGTCTGTCTCTATGTCTTCCACAGGGCCTGTCTGTCTCTGTGTCTTCCACTGGGCCTGTCTGTCTCTATGTCTTCCACTGGGCCTGTCTGTCTCTGTGTCTTCCACAGGGCCTGTCTGTCTCTGTGTCTTCCACTGGGCCTGTCTGTCTCTATGTCTTCCACAGGGCCTGTCTGTCTCTGTGTCTTCCACTGGGCCTGTCTGTCTCTGTGTCTTCCACAGGGCCTGTCTGTCTCTGTGTCTTCCACTGGGCCTGTCTGTCTCTGTGTCTTCCAC
>NC_139961.1:1209057-1256557 GCF_963454915.1 Gymnoscopelus microlampas | reverse complement strand
GTTTGTGTCTCATTCCTAAGACAATCATGTGATGACCTGCAGCGGCTCCGGTAGGAGACACAAAGGAGACTCTTTGTGTCTCCTACCGCAGTGGTTCTCAAACTTTTTTCATGTCAGGGACCCCCAAATTGACACTTATTAGCCCGCGGACCCCCATTTCAAAAGATATGCCAGGGACCCCATAAGAGAAGATTTTTTTACGGCTCTAGCAGTGATTCTCAACCATTTTAATTTCAAGGACCCCCAGTTTAACATGCATTAGGGCTACAGACCCCATTTAATGGCATTTCTATCACTTGGACCCTAATTTATATTGTAAAATCTATGTTAATGTAACTCTGAGAGTGTACAAACTATTTGGTTCCATTTGTACACTCTCAGAGTTACAGACCCATAAGGGTCCATTTGGTGCCTAATCTATCATTTAGCTGGGGACCCCCTGGAACTCCCTCAAGGACCCCTGGGGGTCCCCGGACCCCACTTTGAGAACCAATGTCCTACCGGAACCTCTGCCGGTCATCAAATGATTGGCTTTAATAGGAAATCATTTTGGGGGTGAACTATCCCTTTAACTGTACACACATTTCATCTGGTTTTAATGGTTTTAAACACTTGATTTGTCAATGTAAACATAGGGTTCTTCAATTTGCATTTATTTACAAAACATAAACATAAACATTAGAACTCATGGAGACAGAAGGGTGTGTGTGTGTGTGTGTGTGTGTGTGTGTGTGTGTGTGTGTGTGTGTGTGTGTGTGTGTGTGTGTGTGTGTGTGTGTGTGTGTGTGTGTGTGTGTGTGTGTGTGTGTGTGTGTGTGTGTGTGTGTGTGTGTGTGTGTGTGTGTGTGTGAAGTGGTGAATGCATGGAATGCAGTCTGTGAGGGTCTGGAGATCTATCACTGTTCAATGACACCACGCTGTCCTTATAGGGACAAATAGCTCTGTAATTCACTTGTTTTTTATCTCTCTCCCTTTCACT
This sequence comes from Gymnoscopelus microlampas, assembly GCF_963454915.1. Classification (NCBI taxonomy): domain Eukaryota; kingdom Metazoa; phylum Chordata; class Actinopteri; order Myctophiformes; family Myctophidae; genus Gymnoscopelus; species Gymnoscopelus microlampas. The sequence continues at coordinate 1,255,578 of NC_139961.1, read as the reverse complement.
CTCTCTCTCTCTCTCTTTTCTCTCCCTCTGCTACTCTCTCTCTCTCTCTCTCTGTCTCTCTCTCTCTGTCTGTGTGTGTGTGTGTGTGTGTGTGTGTGTGTGTGTGTGTGTGTGTGTGTGTGTGTGTGTGTGTGTGTGTGTGTGTGTGTGTGTGTGTGTCTCTCTCTCTCTCTCTCTCTCTCTCTCTCTCTCTCTCTCTCTCTCTCTCTCTCTCTCTCTCTCTCTCTCTCTCTCTCTCTCTCTCTCTCTCATTCAGTCTATGTATAAATAAATGTATTTTTTTTGTAAAACAAACATAGAAATCCCATCAAATCCTGATGAATGATCCTGTCAGAGAACAGTACACACACACACACACACACACACACACACACACACACACACACACACACACACACACACACACACAGGCGTCACACTCCAGAGGGAAGGGTGCGAGGTCACTGGGAAAATGGCTTTTATGTCGCTCCCATTCTCTCTCTCGCTCCAGTGTGTTGCGTTGTTAAAGTACAGTACAGTAAACATACAGTTTGGATTGAGCAACAGTCACTTATGGATAAGTCATATTTTGACCAGGAGTATCTGTACTTTTACTGGATCTGTCAATGTTTCTATGAATTGAGTACAAAGGACCGCAATGTAAACATCTTGTGTTTTAAATCCTCTTATCAGACTGTTTGTGTTGATCTGAACTTCATGTGCTTTCTTACAAACTGCTAATAAAGTATTCAGTCACTCAATCAAACTCCATCCACACAATGGGACCAGTAGCACCACCTCACACTAAGTTCACACTTAGCCTAGTTAGAGCTTAAAAAACCCATTTAGACCAGGAAAGTATCTGTCATTTCTAGATTTATTTGGCTATTTTTAGAAGAATCGTGAACATTTGTGCAAATCTTTAAATAATATATTTATACATTTATAACTTTTTATTTAACATTTGTAACATATTTTTGTTCCAGGGACCCCCAGAAGCAAAGATTTGATTTGAGTGATAAATAAATATATATATATATATATATATATATATATAAATATATATATATATATATATATATATATATATATATATATATATATATATATATATATATATATATATATATATATATATATATATATATATATATATATATATATATATATATATTCAAAGATTTGCACAAATTTTCACATTTAAAAAAAAACAGCAGATCTACAAGCTCATAGGTGCCGCGCTATGAGCTTGTAGATCTGCTATTTTTGAATAGCCAAAGAAATCTAAAAATGACAGAGATACTTTCCCGGCCCAATTGGTTAAATGGCTTTTTAAAGCCATTTAAGCTATATAACTAGGCTAAGTTTGAACTTAGTGTGAGGTGGTTTAACTGGCCCCTGGTGAGCAGGTTCTTATGATGTTTCTATTTGTGACGTTTTGTCTCACATAGCAAGACAACTATTCCATGATGTCCGGATGCTCTAGAGTCTAGATCTACACCTCCTGAGATCCCAGAGAGGAAGCTGTGTCATCTGTTCGTCGTTTAAAACGTTTCGATCTCCATTTCCGCTGAGCAGCAGCCAGCTACACCACGCTCACATTGTTCTGATTTATACTCGGATACATTTGCGCGACTTTAAAGACCAAACGGAAACGAGGGGGAGGAGTCACGTCCGCTTTAATCGCTTGATCATTTACAGAGCTTCCGTTGCTCCGGACTGAATGACATAAGGTGCATAAGGTGCATCCACACATTAACATGTAGACCAATGGTTTTCAACCAGTGGTCCGGGGACCACCAGTGATCCTTGAGGGAGTAACAGGGGGTCCCCAGCAAAATGAGTTAATAGCGTCACAATCACTATTTTTGAAAAACCTTGAAAAAGTGTGCATTTCTTTGAATATTTATATTTTCTAAAGCGAAAATGAACTGATATCTTTGCTTCTGGGGGTCCCTGGCACAAAACATTTTCAAATGGGGGTCCGCGGCCAAATGTATATCAATTTAGGGGTCCGCGGCATGAAAAAGGTTGAAAACCACTGATGTAGACTGTATGACATAAGGTGCACCCTGCTGGGTTAAACAGCTAAAAATGGGACTGGTCTTCAAAATCGCGAATGCAGATTTGCCCGATATGCCCCCTATACCCGCATATCTGAGTAAATACCTCCAAAAAGTTAAGCGACACCCACAGTCACAAAACCAGAGGGAGCGTTAACAACAATTTGGTACCACCCACCCATAAAACAAACATGGGCAAATTCTCCTTCTACAGCACTGCCACCCAGGATTGGAATAGTCTAACCCCATCCCTCAGAAAATGCAGTTCGCTGCAGGGCTCATTTAAAAGAGCCCTAAAAACTCACCTTTCAGGAGACCAAAAGAGGAGGTACCATTTTCCCGTTAGACAACCAACCCCCCCCCCCCCCTGTTCTTCTACAAATAGCTTCCCCCCCTTTTTTCTATGTTTTTTATTTAGTACATAGTGTTATATTTTTCTGTTTTTTTGTATTGATATTTGAACCGTGGTGCCACTAAATATGTCTATGAATTGAATACCAAGGACCTCATTGGAAACAAGACCGCAAGGACCTGTTAGACAAAGTATTTTAAATGTAACTGTGCTGTTCTATGAATCCATGAATTTATGAATCCTTGAACCCATGAACCCATGAATCCATGAACCCATGAACCCATGAACCCATGAACCCATGAATCCATGAACCCATGAATCCATGAACCTATGAATCCATGAATCCATGAATCCATGAACCCATGAACCCATGAACCCATGAATCCATGAACCCATGAATCCATGAACCCATGAATCCATGAATCCATGAATCCATGAATCCATGAACCCATGAACCCATGAACCCATGAATCTATGAACCCATGAACCCATGAACCCATGAACCCATGAATCCATGAACCTATGAACCTATGAATCCATGAACCTATGAACCCATGAATCCATGAACCTATGAACCCATGAATCCATGAACCTATGAACCCATGAATCCATGAACCTATGAATCTATGAATCCATGAACCTATGAACCCATGAATCCATGAATCCATGAATCCATGAACCTATGAATCTATGAATCCATGAACCCATGAATCTATGAATCTATGAATCTATGAATCCATGAACCTATGAATCCATGAATCCATGAATCCATGAATCCATGAATCTATGAATCTATGAATCCATGAATCTATGAATCCATGAATCCATGAATCCATGAATCTATGAATCCATGAATCCATGAATCTATGAATCCATGAATCTATGAATCTATGAATCCATGAATCTATGAATCCATGAATCTATGAATCTATGAATCCATGAATCTATGAATCTATGAATCCATGAATCTATGAATCCATGAATCCATGAATCCATGAATCTATGAATCCATGAATCTATGAATCTATGAATCTATGAATCTATGAATCCATGAATCTATGAATCCATGAATCTATGAATCCATGAATCCATGAATCTATGAATCCATGAATCTATGAATCTATGAATCCATGAATCTATGAATCTATGAATCCATGAATCTATGAATCTATGAATCCATGAATCTACGAATCCATGAATCTATGAATCCATGAATCCATGAATCCAAAACACATTTATCTTTAATAGTAATAAAAAAGAACAGCAGTGCAGTGGTGGAAAGTAATCAAGTACATTTACTCAAGTACTGTACTTTTTTAGTTTTATTTTTTACTTCTCTGGAGTATTTCCAAGTTTCAGTACTTTTACTTCTACTCCATTACATCTCAGAGGCAAATATTGTACTTTTACTCCACTACAATTATTTGAACACATTAGTTACTATTTACTTTGCAAATATAAATTATTATTATTATAAAACATACATTAACCACTTCAGCCTGATGTTATGCATAGGGTATTTGAAAATAGCAGATCTACAAGCTCACAGATCTACAAGCTCACTTAGTTAGCTTGCTTAGTTACTTTCCACCACTGTCAGATACTCAGATACTCAGATACTCAGATACTCAGATACTCAGATACATGCAGTATCACATTCCTAACCTCTGACAACACGAGCTCACCTGGCCTCATTCCAGCACCCGCGCGCACGCGCACGCACGGGGGCGCGCAGAACAGAAGCAACAGCAGCAGCAACGTCCCGCCCCCTCCCCCCCTCCCCCCCTCCCCCCCTCCTCCCCTCCCCCCTCCCCTACCTGCTGTCAGGGTTGCCAGATTTTGTGAGAGAAATAAGCAACCAGCTGTCTATGAAAACAAGCCCAAAAGAAGCGACTATAGATATATGCCTCATTAAACCTGTAATATGCATGATGGGATATTTGAAAATAGCAGATCTACAAGCTCACAGCGATGTGATGCGTTGTGAGCTTGTCCATCTGCTATTTCCCCCCCGAAAAAAGATTCTTGGGAAAAAGTGAAACATTTTGAATATTTTTGGAAACATCATATTTTGATGAGGGGAGTGTTGCCATGTCCGTTTATATTATATATTATAAGCCTCTTTTGGCATATCGCGACGCGTTGTGAGCTTTATAGATCTGCTATTTTCAAATAGCAGGTTTGAAGTGCTCTATAAGTTGCTTCTTTTGGGCTTGTTTTCATAGACCTGATTGCTTATTTCTATCGCAAAATCTGGCAACCCTGGTGGGGGGGCGGGGTTCACCTGGACCAGGTAAACAGCTGACAGGAAGTCAACTACACACACACACACACACACACACACACAGCAACACACACTCACAACAATAACACACCGCTGCTGTGAAAAGAAACAGTGAGTACAACAATAATATACCCTCATGTTCTGTGTGTGTGTGTGTGTGTGTGTGTGTGTGTGTGTGTGTGTGTGTGTGTGTGTGTGTGTGTGTGTGTGTGTGTGTGTGTGTGTGTGTGTGTCGTTTGTTTAGAGAGAGATCAACACAATGTTTAGTGTTATGTTTCTCTCTCTCTCCACACTCTGCCTCGTTCTAGCTCTCTCTGCCTTTCGTGTGTGTGTGTGTGTGTGTGTGTGTGTGTGTGTGTGTGTGTGTGTGTGTGTGTGTGTGTGTGTGTGTGTGTGTGTGTGTGTGTGTGTGTGTGTGTGTTTGTTTGTGTGTGTGTGTGTGTGGGGAATGTTCTCTCTATAGAAACGGGAAGCTGACCAGTTCAACTAAACATGAAGTAATAGACAGACAGACAGACAGACAGACAGACAGACAGACAGACAGACAGACAGACAGACAGACAGACAGACAGGCAGACAGACAGACAGACAGACAGACAGACAGACAGACAGACAGACATGTGAGAGAGAGAGAGAGAGAGAGACAGACAGACATTAAGAGACAGTGGTTTAACAATGAATACACTGGTTTGAATCTATGAGGTAAAGTTATCAGAAATGATATTCTCTTCCACAAAACATCAATATTAACAATATGCACACACACACACACACACACACACACACACACACACACACACACACACACACACACACACACACACACACACACACACACACACGTAAAGCCACTGAGTTCGCTGCTTAGAAAAGCACTTTATAAATTCCAGATTTAATAATAATAGTAATTGTTATTATTGTGTTCAAAGCTAAGGAACACCATGTTTGGGTCCTGACCTAGTGTTTGGTAAACAGTGGTATCTATAGCAGTGGTTCTCAAACTTTTTCGTGCCAAGGACCCCCAAATTGACACTTATTAGCCCGCGGACCCCCATTTGAAAAGATAAGCCAGGGACCCCAATAAGAGAAGGTTTATACGGCTTTCTAGCAGTGATTTTCAACCATTTTAATGTCAAGGACCCCCCCAGTTTGACATGTATTAGGCTACGGACCCCCATTTAATGGCATTTATACCTCTGGGACCCGAATTTATATTATAAAATCAATGTACTGTACAAATGGAACCAAATTTGTACACTCTCAGAGTTACAGACCCATAAGGGTCCATTTGGTTCCTATCCATCATTTAGCTGGGGACCCCCTGGAACTCCCTCAAGGACCCCTGGGGGTCCCCGGACCCCACTTTGAGAACCAACGATCTATAGCGTTTAAAGGTCTAATTTGGGGGTCATTGTAAAGTGTTTCACCAGTTAAGTTGCTTGATTCAGTATTTTGATATTCATTTTATCAGACACGCCCCCTTCCTACATTGTAACTTTAATCTCCATTTTAACCACGTTAGACTCATTGAAAACACCTGTCTGTGGTTCTGGAGACTGATGTGTGAGGTTGCCATGTTTGTTTTTCCAATTACTTGTTATTTAAAGGAGCACTTCACCCAAAAAATGACGTCCGTCCGTCCGCGTGTCCTGTCCGTGTGTGAGCAGCTAATCTCCGGCACCGTTAGCCTGGTTGCTGTGAAACTGTGCACACACACACCCTGAATGCCAATTCAGAACCTCTGTCCCAAATCTTTCACATGGGTCTGTTATAGCGCCACCAGGAGGCCGATTTGTGCAAAACCCATTTTTTGATATTACTCCTACAGATTTCATCCAAACGTCATGCAAATCGGTACACAGTATCTCTATAGTCATGTGATCAACACGGATCTGTCCGATTTCCCATATTCCATCACCATTGGCTAAGGTTGGCTTCCAAAGTTTGCAGGATTGGTCCGTTTTGAACAAAATGCCTCAAATCATGAACGCAGCTTGCGATTTCCGTTAAATTTCACACACACATTCCCACTAGGCCGAGGAAGAAATGCTACCCTTTTTCACATTGGCCTGTTATAGCGCCACCAGCAGGTCTGATTTAGCAAAACACATTTTTGGAACAAAATGCCTCAAATCATGATTGCCGTGAAAGACCTAGGAATAAATGGCACACTTTTCACATTGGCTTATTATAGCGCCACCAGGAGGCCATAATAATGTACCTGACCTGGTGGAGACCTGTGCTCTGTGAGCACCTTTTTCTAGTTTTCTATCAATTATCGTCAAATTCCAGAGTCAATAATTTGATCATTTGTCAATAGGAGACTCGGTATAGGAGACCTCCTACCTGACACTCCCCCAGTCATCAAATGATTGGCTCAGGAATGCAACAAAAACATACAAATCTCCATGAATTGAAGGCTTCATGGAGTGTGTGATTGATAGAAAATAATAATGTTTTGTGAAATACTCCTTTAAACCATTTAGACCGGGAACGCATCTGTGTAATTTTAAGATTTCTGTGGCTATTCAAAAATAACAGATATACAAGCTCAGAGCGCGGCACCGAGTGCCGCGCTATAGAGCTTGCAGATCTTGCAGAAGAAACATTTGCAAACATTTTTACTCAAGTCTGTGCTTCTGGGGATTCTACAAATGTCTTCTAAATCATAACCGTTTTTTTTTTTAAAAACTTGCTATAATCAGAGATTATCAAACTTTTTCTTGTCAAGGACCCCCAAAATGATATGTATTTGGCCATGAACCCCCAGAAGCAAAGATTTGAGTTAAAAAAACGGTCGCTTTAAAAAATATATTCAAAGATTTGCTACAATTTTCACTACATTTCAAAAATAGCAGATCTACAAGCTCATGGCGCGGCACTTCCATGAGCTTGTAGATCTGCTATTTTTGAATAGCCAAAGAAATCTAAAAATGACACAGATGCGTTCCCGGTCTTAATGGGTTACATTAGAAATGTCCTTTTCAGATAGACACATTGATAGATAGACACTAGACTGAACCAGGCCAGGCCGGTACGGGTCAGTTCATGTGGATTTTACATTTACCTGTCTTTCAAATTCATGAGGAAATGTCTGAGAAAATATTGGTCAAAGGATGTGTAATCTGTGGTAATTAATTCAGATTCAGGTTAATGCAACCTTTTATTCATTAACCCATTGAGACCTGAAGCCGAGTCTCCTAAATCTCAACAGTATTCTGAAAAACCTATGTTTCTATATCAGTGGTGCTCAATCTTTTTCATGTCAAGGACCCCCAAAATGATATGTATTTGGCCGCGGATCCCCATCAAAATATGTTGTTCCAGGGACCCCCCAGGAGCAAAGATTTGAGTTAAAAATATATATATTCAAAGATTTGCACATATTTTCACGATTTTTGAAAGTGTATTCGCTTTTTAGCTCAAATCTAAAAATGACACAGTTCCAGGTCTTAATGGGTTAAGATGACTCCAGTTCCGGATTGCTTTTTTAATTTACTTAACACTCTTGTCCACACACACACACACACACACACACACACACACACACACACACACACACACACACACACACACACACACACACACACACACACACACACACACACACACACACACACACACACACAGTTGTGACGTTGTGTGGCCAGTGATTCAGTGTTTAAGCTGTTAGTGAGTTAATTGAAGGTAATAATGGATGTCATCATTAGATGAATGATTCTCTCAGTGACTCATTGATTCACTCTTTAAGTGATTCACTCCATGGTGTTTGTTATGCAGTGCTGTAAAAAGTAACTAAGTACATGTACTCAAGCACTGTACCTAAGTACAATTTTGAGGTATTTTTTAACTTTCTTAAGTATTTATACAATTTTCAAGATGTAAGCACAAGTGAGAACCCTTGCTGAGCATTGCTGCCTGAGCCCTAGTTCTAGGCCTATGGATGAGAGCTGGTGGACATTTGTACCATAGTTAACCCTTGAAGCCCTGAAGAAGCATCTGTGTCACTTTTTTTTTAAAAAGCATTTTTTTTACTCTTTGGCTATTCAAAAAATAGCAGATATACAAGCTCATAGCGCGGCACCGAGTGCCGTGCTATGAGCTTGTAGATCTGCTATTTTAGAAATATCGTTATTTTTTTGCAAATCTTGAGATTTGAGTTTCAAAAGTGAACATTTGTAACTCAAATCTTTGCTTCTGGGGGATTTAACAGTTTTTTGAAAAAACTTAATATCAGTGGTTCCTTTTTTTCCATGTCAAGGACCCCCAAAATGACATGTATTTAGCCACGGACCCCCATCTAAAAATATATGTTTCAGGGACCCCCGGAAGCAAAGATTCGAGTTAAAATTTTTCGCTTTAAAACAATATATATATTAAAAGATTTGGACACATTTTCACGATTTTTCAAAAATAGCAGATCTACAAGCTCATAGCGCGGCACTAAAATAATGCTTTTTAGCTCAAATTAAAAAGTAACACAGATGGTTTTTCATGTCCACAGGTAGGAAGTCACCCCCCCCCCCCCCCCCCCCCCCCCCTACCTAGCCCCATTTAGAACCCCTCCCTCCACTATGTAGCTCAGAGATGAGGTCCTACGTGGCCCGGTGCCGTTTGAGCAGGACATTGTCGCACATTTTCCACTCTACTTTAATAGTTACTTTACATCAGTGGTTCTCAAACTTTTTCATGTCAAGGACCCCCAAATTGACACTTATTGGCCCGCGGACCCCCATTTGAAAAGATAAGCCAGGACCCCCATAAGAGAAGATTTATACGGCTTTCTAGCAGTGATTCTCAACCATTTTAATGTCAAGGACCCCCAGTTTGACATGTATTAGGCTACGGACCCCCATTTAATGGCATTTATACCTCTGGGACCTGAATTTATATTATAAAATCAGGGTTAAATGTAACTCTGAGAGTGTACAAATGGAACCAAATGGACCCGTTAGGGTCCATTTGGTTCCATTTGTACACTCAGAGTTACAGAACCATAAGGGTCCATTTGGTTCCTATCCATCATTTAGCTGGGGACCCCCCGGAACCCCCTCAAGTACCCCTGGGGGTCCCCGTACCCCACTTTGAGAACCAATGCTTTACACTTCTGCCTTCATCAGGTGATGAAGGTTGTATGGTCGATAAACGTTGTGTACCTGTGAGTGATACATGAAAGGTTTTTCTAAGCCGCATACAGCTGTGTGCCCACGTCTTCTGTAGGTTTATGTTCATGATTATCACTGTTTGCTTTGTTCATTGTGTCTTTCTCTCTCCTCTCTGTTCTCTTTATTTCCTCTTCTTTCTTCTCACTGACATGAGAGACACATACGTTTACATGGTGACATGAGACACATACGTTTACATGGTGACATGAGACACATACGTTTACATGGTGAGTCAACTTTCCGGGGCCACGTACAGCTGTGTGTCCACGACCACATCTTTTCTCTTTACTAGTTTAATGTACATTATCATCTTCTTTATTGTCTCCGCCAGGCGAGAGAGTATGTTTTACCCCCTATCTAGTCTAGTCTCGTGTGGCCAGACTGTTTCCATACAGTCTGGAACTCTGAAGCTCTGATCATGATTAGAATATAAACAGGATGTGGAGCCTCCTCCTCACTTCCGTTTCGTCTTTACAGTCGCGCAAATGTATCCTAATATAAATACAAATCATCTAAGTATATTCATCTTGCTGCTTAGCAGAAATGGGAATAAAATAATAAAATGTAGAGATATTTTAAAATATATTTTCGTGAACGGAAGTGCCAGTTTCCTCAAGCGTATTTGGGGAGTTGTAGTTCCAGACTCTATATAGCATTGGTTCTCAAAGTGGGGTCCGGGGACCCCCAGGGGTACTTGAGGGAGTTCCAGGGGGTCCCCAGCTAAATGATAGATTAGGCACCAAATGGAGCCTTAAGGGTCTGTAACTCTGAGAGTGTACAAATGGAACCAAATGGACCCTAACGGGTCCATTTGGTTCCATTTGTACACTCTCAGAGTTACATTGACATAGATTTTACAATATAAATTGCGGTCCAATTGATAGAAATGCCATTAAATGGGGGTCTGTAGCCCTAATGCATGTCAAACTGGGGGTCCTTGAAATTAAAATGGTTGAGAATCACTGCTAGAGCCGTAAAAATCTTCTCTTATGGGGGTTCCTGGCATATCTTTTCAAATGGGGGTCCGAAGGCTAATAAGTGTCAGTTTGGGGGTCCTTGACATGAAAAAGTTTGAGAACCACTGCTATATAGCATTCAGAGATTGTGGAATAGTTGTCGGGCTACGCGAGACTACCCCCTGTCTGTCCGTCCGTCCGTGTGTCTGTCCGTGTGTCCGTCCGTCCGTGTGTCCTGTCCGTGTGCGACCAGCTAATCTCCGGCACCGTTGGCCCGGTCGTTGCGAAACTGTGCACACACACACCCTGGATGCCAATTCAGAACCTCTGCCCCATTTTTTTTTACATGGGTCTGTTATAGCGCCACCGGGAGGCCGATTTGTGCAAAACCCTTTTTTTTTACATTACTCCTACAGATTTTATCCAAACGTCATGCAAATCGGTACACAGTATCTCTATAGTCATGTGATCTAGAGATGCCGCGATCCGATTTACTGATCGGATATCGGCTCGATATCAATGAAAAAATGTGGATCGGATCGGATCGGATTTCAGCAAAATGACCGATAAAACGCTGCGATTAAAGCACTCCATTCCAGTAATCCGCTCCAGCACTTTGATCCTTCCCACTCCCAGCACGTTGGCTTCAGGCAGTGTTGCCATGTCGGCTTAGTATAAGCAACTTTGGGCTTCTTTTTCTGTAAAGTTGCTTGTAAAAATCGGTAGTTGCGGTTTTTGGGGCTTATTTCTATTGTGTACTTGCTTATTTTGTCTTGCTTCCAATTTTTTTAAATTATTATTTAAACCAGTGGTTCTCAAATATGTTTATAAATGTTTTGTGCCCAGGGGAGCATTTGTGTTGTTAGAATGTTTCAAAAAAATATTTCAAACTTTCCAAATTTTATTGCAAGAGTTTTTGAAAATAGCCATGCATAATAGCAAATAGGTTTACAGTGCTCATGTGCCGTGGGCCCGTGGCCTAGTTGCTTCTTTTGGGCTTGTTTTCCTAGACCTGGTCGCTTATTTCTCTCACAAAATGGCAACACTGGCTCCAGCATGTAGCGGCCATGTGATCGCACCAGTGTTTGTTATTAGCACGGCTGGAGACTCTGAGTCTCCGACACAAAGCAGAGCTACAGTACGAGCAGAAAGCAGCGATGTCAGCCGTATGGGAGTATTTCGTGTTAAAAGGACCCAACAGCCCAGTGCAAGTCGTGTCTAAAAGACGTCCCACGCGGTGGCAACGTCAATACACGGTACAACACGACCAACGTTATTAATCATCTTATAAAACACCATAAAGCTACAGAAAAGAAAAAGCGACCACACGCTGGCCCCCAACAACCAACGTTGGAAGATACATTTGAAAAGAGCAAGAAGGCAAAAGAAATAACATTGCCCAGTTTATAGTGCTGGATGACCAGCCACTGTAGGTGGTAAATGATGTCGGATTTCAACGCTTCAACGTCTGACTGCGCACTCGCACTGGGTGGACCCCATCACCAGGTTCGCTTTAGCCTAAACAGCAGCATTAAATAAAATACAAAATAAATGAAAAGATCCTGTGTAAGTGTAACAGAAACTTGGCTTCCGTTTGACATGGTCATTTCAGGTAAAAAATAAGTCGCATATATAAAAATAAATAAAACATGTTTTTCTCATAACCTACTGTTGTGGAACTTTTGCACTATTAATAATAGGTTTTGTTATTTGTTTACCCTATTGTTTTAGTAGACCAATGGTAGCATTGCTTTTGGGCAGAATTGGAGCCCTGGACAATATTACAGTTGGACAATATTGTGTGTGTATTGTTATTGTATTGTAGGGATTTTATTTATTTTTTACCTGAAATGACCATGTCAAACGGATGCCAAGTTTGTGTTACACAGGATCTTTTATTTTATTTTGTGTTTTATTTAATGCTGCTGTTTAGGTTAAAGCAAACCCATTGGCACTGGTTAATAATAAATGGGGCAGTTTTTCTAAACTACTGTTGTGGAACTTGTTGACTATTATTCTGTGGAGGTTATGTTCTCTGTTTGAGTAATATCACTTGATCAATTATTTTTTAACATTTAGTAAAATAAATATTAATATTAATTGCCGTGCCATATCGGATCGGAATTGATCGGAATCGGATCGGTTTTATGCTGCCTGATCGGAATCGGATCGGATCTCAAAAATCATGATCGCAGCACCTCTAATGTGATCAACACGGATTTGTCCAATTTCCCATATTCCATCCTGATTGGCTAAGGTTGGCTTCCAAAGTTTGCAGGATTGGTCCGTTTTGAACAAAATGCCTCAAACCATGAACACAGCTTGCGATTTCCGTTAAATTTCACAAACACATTCCCACTAGGCCGAGGAAGAAATGCCACCCTTTTCACATTGGCCTGTTATAGCGCCACCAGCAGGTCTAATTTAGCAAAACACATTTTTGGAACAAAATGCCTCAAATAATGAATGCGGTGTCTGATTGCCGTGAAAGACCTAAGAATAAATGGCACCCTTTTCACATTGGCCTATTATAGTGCCACCAGGAGGCCACAATAACCTATCTGACCTGGTGGAGACCTGTGCTCCAAGGAGCACTTTCTCTAGTTTCATCTCTCTTTCTGCTTTCTGTTCTTTGGTACGAGACACATACCCTATGTTTACATTGACCAAAGCAAGAGTGAGAGAATTAAAACTTTTGTTCCCTAGCTCTCACCACCCTCTTTCTCCCTGTCTCCTGTCCTCTGTCCTCTGTCTCCTGTCCTCTGTCTCCTGTCTCCTGTCTCCTGTCCTCTGTCCTCTGTCCTCTCATCCGTCTCCCCCTTCCTCTCTCCATGTCTCTCTCTCTCTCTCCTTCCCTCTCCTGCCCCCCATCTCTGCTCTTCTTTCAGTTCTCTTCTGTTGTGACTTCACTTTCTTCTCCTCTAATTTCTCCTCCTCGTTTACTTTTCTCCTCTTGTTTTGTAGGCCTCCTCTCTCCTCCCTCTCCTCTCCTCTCTCCTCTCCTCTCCTCTCCCACAGTGACTCAGTGATAGCTCATTATCTACATGTTAATTAGTCTGGCTAATTGCTCAGGCTGGCCGCTGCCCAGGCCTATGATTGGACAATTAACCAATTAAAAAACCTTAATTGTTTTGGCAGACGAGAGGCGTCATGATGACATGACAGCGTGTGTGTGTGTGTGTGTGTGTGTGTGTGTGTGTGTGTGTGTGTGTGTGTGTGTGTGTGTGTGTGTGTGTGTGTGTGTGTGTGTGAATGAAAAGGGGGGGAAGTCAAAGTAATTGATAAATTACGGTCTCTTCACACATTGGACGATATCAGTCGTCAGAAGCAGTGAGGTGTTTTTTCAGTGAATCTAACGAGGTTAAAGGTGAATGGTTTTATGTCCCATAAGGCCTGAATGAATGATGCCCATCACGTCCTGTTGTCACTCATTCAATTCATTTCAGTGATCCATATCAGTATAATAAATAACAGGGGAACACAACCTGACAGAGATCAGAAAGACTCATAGTAGTCTGTCTACTGACCCTACACACTAGTGCTTCTAAAACCTTTTCATGTCAAGGACCCCCAACATGATATGTATTTGGCCGTGGACCCCCAACATGAAATGTATTTGGCTGTGGACCCCCATCTCAGAAATATGTTTGGCTAAAGTTCTCCTCAGAAAAGGGATGCGTGGGTTCAAGTGATTAATGTAAAAAAAAACATATCACACCATGATTTGGCGGACCCCTTGTAGTAACTCTGAGGACCTCCTAGGGTTCCCGGACCCCCTGTTAAAGACCCCTGCTCTAGAACACGAGGAAAAATATCAACTGTAATGCTATAACTAACTCTGTGTGTGTGTGTGTGTGTGTGTGTGTGTGTGTGTGTGTGTGTGTGTGTGTGTGTGTGTGTGTGTGTGTGTGTGTGTGTGTGTGTGTGTGTGTGTGTGTGTGTGTGTGTGTGTGTGTGTGTCCACAGTGAATAATCCCATCCCGTCCAACCTGAAGTCTGAGGTGAAGAAAGCAGCCAAGATCCTCCGAGAATTCACCGAGATATCCAACCGTACCGGCCCAGATAAACTCATACCAGGTGTGTGACTGTGTGTGTGTGTGTGTGTACACACGTAGGCCTGTCACAATTATTACATAAATGCCTGATTCGCTCTTAGTTGACATAGTCACCATCATGTTGTCATAATCGTTTCCATGTTGAAAAAATACATTTTCCAGAAATAGCAGATCTACAAGCTTACAACACGTCACTTCGTAGTGAGCTTGTAGATCAGCTATTTCCGCTATTTCTACATTTTCTTTTTTTTTAAAGTATTACATTATTAAAGGTAGGGTAAGTGATTTTCTTTGGTTAAAATAAGTGTTAAATAGCTCTATATTGTACTCATTGCTATAGAGTGTTTGTTCAGTAAAAGGAGTCTCCTTGTCTCTCCAGCTCTTTATTAAACAGAAAAAAGCATTTTCGTTTCAGTTTCATCTCAAATTTTATCCAATCAGGACAGAGAACTCAATCAGGATATAGATTAAACAAGTGAAATGTGAAGTGATGACACTAAGAAATGAGCAGAGCAAAATTGGAACTGGAGCACTGTAAAAATGAAGCTTAAAAATGGGTACTTTCTCCTGATTGGCTGAGATTTTGACACCTACCGGAAAATGTATGTTCTGTTTATTAAAGAGCTGGAGAGACAGGGAGACTCCTGTTACTGAACAAACACTCTATAGCAATGATTACTATCACAATATAGTGCTTTTAACAAAATACTTTTTGTTTTAACCAAAACATATCACTTACCCTACCTTTAAATGCTTTGTGCTGTATATTTAGGTTATCTGACGTGTCTGCCTTGTAGAATTATGATGTGATTATGAAGCCTAAAAAAACACACTGACATTATTTTAGTGACAATTAATCGTCAACATAAATGTGTAATGGTGACAGGCCTATGTGTTTTACTACACTTCTGAGGACCAAACGTTCCCTAGTGACAAGTGTAGTAGATTTTGATAAATCTACTACATTGTGAGGAGCATTTAGCTGCATGCTGCCCACAAGAGAAATGTAATGGTTGGTTTTATGGCCAAAAGTACATGTATATATGTTTTAGTTTAGGTCCTTACACTACGTGGTGAATTAAATAAACTATATGGAAACGTGCCGTGAATATTTAACATCAAAACTACTCATTTGTTGATGACTCAATCGTACATGTTGATGCTTTAATGAATTAACGCTGTGTGTGTGTGTGTGTGTGTGTGTGTGTGTGTGTGTGTGTGTGTGTGTGTGTGTGTGTGTGTGTGTGTGTGTGTGTGTGTGTGTGTGTGTGTGTGTGTGTGTGTGTGTGTGTGTGTGTGTGTGTGTGTGTGTGTGTGTCACAGCTCATGTGATAGCCAAGGCTCAGGGTCTGGCTGTCATCTCTGTCATCAAGGCCGGCTTCATGATGACAGTGAGGGGGGGCAGCGGCATCGTGTTCGCCCGCCTGTCTGACGGACGTAAGAACTGTCTGTCTGTTACTCTGTCTGTCTGTCTGTTACTCTGTCTGTCTGTCTGTTACTCTGTCTGTCTGTCTGTTACTCTGTCTGTCTGTCTGTTACTCTGCCTGTCTGTCTGTTACTCTGTCTGTCTGTCTGTTACTCTGTCTGTCTGTCTGTTACTCTGTCTGTCTGTCTGACAGACATAAGGTCTGTCTGTTTGTCTGTCTGTCTGACATAAGAACTAACTGTCTGTCTGACGGACGGACGGACGGACGGACGGAAGAACTGTCTGTCTGTCTCTGTTCTTCTATCTGTCTGTCTGTCTGTATATATATGTATCTCTATAGATGTTAAGTATGTGGTTTGTTTGCTTGTTTACAGATGTTAAAAGACCACTTCACACATAAAGGTGGAGAGTATTCTATGTGATAGATATGTATTGTTCTGTTTGTTGTGGACCGCAGAAAGAGAAGCTGCTTCTTTGGTGGCAGGGTTCTCAAGGAGGAAAACATCCAATTAAAAAGAGAAAAGAGGGAGACCACTGTAGGATGCAAAAAAAAACTGTTTCAGGGCCCTACTGTATGTCCACCAAGATGTTTCTTTTCCTGAGTGCAGCGCATGTTTTTAATTGTTTATAACGGGAGCGCCGCGCTTTTGATAACTCCAGCAGCTTGGCGTTGCGCCGGGCCTTTACCTTGTGCTCGCAAGATGCTTCCCCCTGCCTGCCCAAAGCTCTGATATTTACAACCCGGGCGTCTGTCAGGGCTTTGAGGCGAGTGCGAACCTGGAACGCATCTGTGTCACTGTGTCACTTCTTTGGCTGCCGCGCTATGAGCTTGTAGATCTGCTGTTTTTTTAAAAGATCTAAATCTAAAGATTTTTTAGATCTCTTTTACTTAAGAAAATGCCACTTAAATACTAAACGAATAGATCTCTTTTACTTAAAAAATCTAATACTAGATCTGAAAAAAAAAAAAAAAAAAAAACTAATCTAATCAGATCTGTTAGATCTAACAGATCTAACAGATCTGATCAGATCTGTTAGATCTGATCAGATCTGTTTAGGAAAAAAAAACAGAAAAAAAAAAAAAAACATCTGACAGATGCTTTTAAAAAAAAGCATCAGACAGATGCTTTTTTTAAAAGCATCAGACAGATCTAAACAGATGCTAAAGATCTGATGCTTTAGCAACAGATCTAAACAGATCCTAAAGCATCAGACAGATGCTTTTTTTAAAAGCATCAGAGAGATGCTTTTTAAAAACATCAGACAGATGCTTTTTTTTATTTTTTTATTTATCTAATCAGATCTGTTAGATCTGATCAGATCTGTTTAGATCTGATCTCTTTTACTTAAAAAATGCCACTTAAAAAGTGGCATTTTTTAGATTACATTGTGCTCGCAAGATGCTTTCCCCTGCCTGCCCAAAGCTCTGATATTTCCAACCCGGGCGTCTGTCAGGGCTTTGAGGCGAGTGCGAACCTGGAACGCATCTGTGTCACTGTGTCACTTCTTTGGCTGCCGCGCTATGAGCTTGTAGATCTGCTATTTTTGAAAAATCTTGAAAGAAAAAATGCAAGACTTTAGAACCTCTTTTATATCTTTTAACATCCACTTTAGAACCTCTTTTATATCGGCTAAAGAACATACGCTTGACCTATGTTGGCTTACAGACTTCTCAAGGAGCACTTTTTCAACCTTACCTGCTCATTATAATATTATTATATCGTATCTTCATATCTTGGTCCTCACTAATGCTCATTATAATATGACATCATGTCTGTCTATAGAGGAGGGGCTGTGGACACTTCAGAAACCTGTCTACCAGTGACATCATCATCGATGGGGATTCCAAGCCAATAGAAACGACAGCCTTTCTGTTCCTGGACAGTTAGCGTGCTGACATAGAGGCCATAGAGGCTATTGTTGGTGTGAGACACGGTCCTACGGTGAAGCATAACTCAGGCTCAAAGCGGGTTTGGTCTGAATCTAGACTTAAAACCAGTGTTTATTTCGACGACTAAAACTATGACTATAAAACTAAAATGTTTGTCAACTACCTTTTTACACTGATGAAAACTAAATAAAAACTAAGCTATGATGACCTTAAAACTATGACTAAGTAGTATATAGTTGGTTAACAAATAAAAACTAACATGTTAGTGAGGGATCTAGTGGAGAAGAGATCCAGTAGAACTAAAAGACATTTTATGTTTGGTTGTGCTCGGTTGTTGCGCTCTGAAAATAGCAGATCTACAACGCGTCGCTTTGCGACGCGTTGTGAGCTTGTAGATCTGCTATTTTCAGCATGAAACCAAGTGTAAAAACAACCATTACGACGCCATCAATGCACCACCAAAATACATTTCTTTAGACTAAAATATGACTAAAACTAAATGACATTTTATTCAAAAGACTATGACTAAAACTAAATCTAAATTTGCTGTCAAAATCAACACTGCACTATAGACAACTTTTACCTTTTGACATTAAGTGTGTATGTCTCTCTCTCTCTCTCTCTCTCTCTCTCTCTTGCTCTCGCTCTCTCTCTCTAGGCTGGTCAGCGCCCTCTGCCATTGGTATAGCTGGTCTGGGAGGAGGATTTGAGATTGGTGTAGAGGTATGAACACACACACACACACACACACACACACACACACACACACACACACACACACACACACACACACACACGCGCACACACACAATGCACTATATTTGAAAATAATGAATGTGAAAGTGCTACAGAGTTGACTTTATTGTCACATCTCTCAGATGTACAGGTGTATACAGTACATGTCGTACATTAAACAGTACATTTTGATAGCTTTTTTGTTGTTGTTTTTTTTTTGAGATCTGACGTTCATAGTGACAGAACACTATGCAACGTGATTGTCTTGATGTATTGAATGCGCTAGACGAGATTTCAATCTCCAGATGTCAATCTGGTCTATCGAGACTTCTGTTTTTAGCTCTGCTGGACCCACGATGGAGTTATGATTTTTTTTCTACTGTACCATTCATCCCTAGGATAGCATAACATCGTAGAAAAGGTAAGAAAACCGTGGTTCAAAATTCCAATGTTCCTAATGATCACAATGAGTTGTCACAAGTTTTCGATCGTGCCATGTTCAGGATGCACAAAACGCTGTTGTTAGGCATGCATGGCAATGGTTCATATCAGGGGTGATGCAACTTTGATGACGTAGGGCCTTGGTTCTCAAAATGGGGTCCGGGGACCCCCAGGGGTCCTTGGTGGGGTTCCAGGGGGTCCCCAGCAAAATGTGATAATATAGCATCACAAAAAAAATACCTTTTATACTTTAGCTATTCAAAAATAGCAGATCTACAAGCTCATAGCGTGGCACCGAGTGCCGCGCTATGAGCTTGTATATCTGCTATTTTTTAAATTTGGGCACATTTATATATATATATATATATATATTTTAAGCGAACATTCGAAACTCAAATCTTTGGAACAAAATATTTTGAAATGGTCCACGGCCAAATACATTTCGATTTGGGGGTCCTTGACATGAAAAAGTTTGAGAACCACTGATGTAGAGGACCACTATATTTACACACTCACTCCAGAGGAACACATTACATATACTGTCTGTTTAATGATGTAGAGGACCACTATATTAACACACTCACTACAGAGACACATTACATATACTGTCTGTTTAATGATGTAGAGGACCTCTATATTAACACACTCACTACAGAGACACATTACATATACTGTCTGTTTAATGATGTAGAGGACCACTATATTTACACACTCACTACAGAGACACATTACATATACTGTCTGTTTAATGATGTAGAGGACCTCTATATTAACACACTCGCGACAGAGACACATTACATATACTGTCTGTTTAATGATGTAGAGGACCACTATATTAACACACTCACTACAGAGACACATTACATATACTGTCTGTTTAATGATGTAGAGGACCTCTATATTAACACACTCACTACAGAGACACATTAAATATACTGTCTGTTTAATGATGTAAAGGACCTCTATATTAACACACTCACTACAGAGACACATTACATATACTGTCTGTTTAATGATGTAGAGGACCTCTATATTAACACACTCACTACAGAGACACATTACATATACTGTCTGTTTAATGATGTAGAGGACCTCTATATTAACACACTCACTACAGAGACACATTACATATACTGTCTGTTTAATGATGTAGAAGACCTCTATATTAACACACTCACTACAGAGACACATTACATATACTGTCTGTTTAATGATGTAGAGGACCTCTATATTAACACACTCACTACAGAGACACATTACATATAGTGTCTGTTTAATGATGTAGAGGACCTCTATATTAACACACTCACTACAGAGGAACACATTACATATACTGTCTGTTTAATGATGTAGAGGACCTCTATATTAACACACTCACTACAGAGACACATTACATATACTGTCTGTTTAATGATGTAGAGGACCTCTATATTAACACACTCACTACAGAGACACATTACATATACTGTCTGTTTAATGATGTAGAGGACCTCTATATTAACACACTCACTATAGAGACACATTACATATACTGTCTGTTTAATGATGTAGAGGACCTCTATATTAACACACTCACTACAGAGACACATTACATATACTGTCTGTTTAATGATGTAGAGGACCACTATATTAACACACTCACTACAGAGACACATTACATATACTGTCTGTTTAATGATGTAGAGGACCTCTATATTAACACACTCACTACAGAGACACATTACATATACTGTCTGTTTAATGATGTAGAGGATATTAACACACTCACTACAGAGACACATTACATATACTGTCTGTTTAATGATGTAGAGGACCTCTATATTAACACACTCACTACAGAGACACATTACATATACTGTCTGTTTAATGATGTAGAGGACCTCTATATTAACACACTCACTACAGAGGAACACATTACATATACTGTCTGTTTAATGATGTAGAGGACCACTATATTTACACACTCACTACAGAGACACATTACATATACTGTCTGTTTAATGATGTAGAGGACCACTATATTAACACACTCACTACAGAGGAACACATTACATATACTGTCTGTTTAATGATGTAGAGGACCTCTATATTAACACACTCACTACAGAGACACATTACATATACTGTCTGTTTAATGATGTAGAGGACCACTATATTAACACACTCACTACAGAGACACATTACATATACTCTCTGTTTAATGATGTAGAGGACCACTATATTAACACACTCACTACAGAGGAACACATTACATATACTGTCTGTTTAATGATGTAGAGGACCTCTATATTTACACACTCACTACAGAGACACATTACATATACTGTCTGTTTAATGATGTAGAGGACCTCTATATTAACACACTCACTACAGAGACACATTACATATACTGTCTGTTTAATGATGTAGAGGACCTCTATATTTACACACTCACTACAGAGACACATTACATATACTGTCTGTTTAATGATGTAGAGGACCTCTATATTAACACACTCACTACAGAGACCCATTACATATACTGTCTGTTTAATGATGTAGAGGACCTCTATATTAACACACTCACTACAGAGACACATTACATATACTGTCTGTTTAATGATGTAGAGGACCACTATATTAACACACTCACTACAGAGACACATTACATATACTGTCTGTTTAATGATGTAGAGGACCTCTATATTAACACACTCACTACAGAGACACATTACATATACTGTCTGTTTAATGATGTAGAGGACCTCTATATTTACACACTCACTACAGAGACACATTACATATACTGTCTGTTTAATGATGTAGAGGACCACTATATTAACACACTCACTACAGAGACACATTACATATACTGTCTGTTTAATGATGTAGAGGACCTCTATATTAACACACTCACTACAGAGACACATTACATATACTGTCTGTTTAATGATGTAGAGGACCTCTATATTAACACACTCACTACAGAGACACATTACATATACTGTCTGTTTAATGATGTAGAGGACCTCTATATTAACACACTCACTACAGAGACACATTACATATACTGTCTGTTTAATGATGTAGAGGACCTCTATATTAACACACTCACTACAGAGACACATTACATATACTGTCTGTTTAATGATGTAGAGGACCACTATATTAACACACTCACTACAGAGACACATTACATATACTGTCTGTTTAATGATGTAGAGGACCTCTATATTTACACACTCACTACAGAGACACATTACATATACTGTCTGTTTAATGATGTAGAGGACCACTATATTAACACACTCACTACAGAGACACATTACATATATGTCTGTTTAATGATGTAGAGGACCTCTATATTAACACACTCACTACAGAGACACATTACATATACTGTCTGTTTAATGATGTAGAGGACCACTATATTAACACACTCACTACAGAGACAAATTACATATACTGTCTGTTTAATGATGTAGAGGACCTCTATATTAACACACTCACTACAGAGACACATTACATATACTGTCTGTTTAATGATGTAGAGGACCTCTATATTAACACACTCACTACAGAGACACATTACATATACTGTCTGTTTAATGATGTAGAGGACCTCTATATTAACACACTCACTACAGAGACACATTACATATACTGTCTGTTTAATGATGTAGAGGACCTCTATATTAACACACTCACTACAGAGACACATTACATATACTGTCTGTTTAATGATGTAGAGGACCTCTATATTTACACACTCACTACAGAGACACATTACATATACTGTCTGTTTAATGATGTAGAGGACCTCTATATTTACACACTCACTACAGAGACACATTACATATACTGTCTGTTTAATGATGTAGAGGACCTCTATATTAACACACTCACTACAGAGACACATTACATATACTGTCTGTTTAATGATGTAGAGGACCTCTATATTAACACACTCACTACAGAGACACATTACATATACTGTCTGTTTAATGATGTAGAGGACCTCTATATTAACACACTCACTACAGAGACACATTACATATACTGTCTGTTTAATGATGTAGAGGACCACTATATTAACACCAGGGACGCGGGAAGTACTTTAGAGCAAGGGGTGCGCGCGCGTGCATGTGTGCATGAGTAACTTGCATGTGCATGTGCATGAGTAACTTGCATGTGCATGTGCATGAGTAACTTTATTCCCGCGGATAAAGTTACTTTTTTTGTTACTTTATTTCGGTTTTAGGGTTAGGGTTAGGGTTGGATTAGGGTTATGTGATTTAATTATTTTGGGGGAGCCGCGCCCACCGGAGAAAATCTCTCACACACACACACACACGCACGCGTTCAGCCTTTTTTTTTTTTTTCCCTCACAACGGCAGGGGGTGCTGCAGCACCCTCAGCACCCCACTTCCCGCGTCCCTGATTAACACACTCACTACAGAGACACATTACATATACTGTCTGTTTAATGATGTAGAGGACCTCTATATTAACACACTCACTACAGAGACACATTACATATACTGTCTGTTTAATGATGTAGAGGACCTCTATATTAACACACTCACTACAGAGACACATTACATATACTGTCTTTTTAATGATGTAGAGGACCACTATATTAACACACTCACTACAGAGACACATTACATATACTGTCTGTTTAATGATGTAGAGGACCACTATATTAACACACTCACTACAGAGACACATTACATATACTGGCCCTCATTTATCAACGCGGTGCAGCCCAAATAATGGGCGTAGGGCGTAATCACCGCACTTTTCGGCATGTATCAATATATCCTGACGTGGGCTTTATCCTACGGTACGCTGAGATCTCACGTCTGGTCGAGACCAGTTGTTGACGTTGGCTGCTCCCGTTTATTCCATCCTAGAGCTGCGGAGCACCATTGTCTGACTGTCTGACAAGCATCTGGACACATAATCCACTCCTAAATGTGTATATCTACACTAATAAATAATCACTGTGAAAATATATCATTTTATAAAGTAATTTAAACAAACTGCTTTAACAGTCTTTCAGATAAGATTGTAGATCTGTCTGTATTGAACATAGCAGATCTACAAGCTCACAAGCCAGCGTTACATCGCGACGCGTTGTGAGCTTGTAGATCTGCTATTTTCAAAAATATACGAGCGCTTTTGCGCCGGGAGTCCCGCGGTCGGGACGGCACCTTTTCATGGACAGTGAGGTCTACAAACTTACAGTAGCTTGTCCTATGTTATGGAGTTATGTCATAGAGAGTTATGTAGGCTACACAACCTGGCTGGGTTAAGGATATAAACCCGACGCTCCAATATTAACGTGGCGGCACGGAATCACTGCATTCCGCCCGAGTCTCATGTACCGCTACGCTACGGAAAGACGGAGTTGGGCGGGCGCATGTGTGTGTGTGTGTGTGTGTGAGAGAGAGAGCGAGAGAGAGCGAGAGAGAGAGAGAGAGGGGCGTGTGCGTGTGTGGCGAGGCGATACTATTTCTTATTGGCTTTTCATGTCTTTGGTCGTATTCTGGTTCGTCTTCATGTCGTAAAATCGGGGCGTTTTGAGAAATATTTAAGGGCGTGTTATTTAAATGACGCTCGTTTCAGCCGTGACATTTATCAACGCTGGGACCAAGTGTAAGCTCGGATCAGCTGTGTAGGATGCGTTCATAAATGTGACTTCGACGTTGGTGTACGGCCGAATATATGGAAAAATATACGCCGGTTTATACGCTGCGTTGATAAATGAGGGCCACTGTCTGTTTAATGATGTAGAGGACCACTATATTAACACACTCACTACAGAGACACATTACATATACTGTCTTTTTAATGATGTAGAGGACCACTATATTAACACACTCACTACAGAGACACATTACATATACTGTCTGTTTAATGATGTAGAGGATCTCTATATTAACACACTCACTACAGAGACACATTACATATACTGTCTGTTTAATGATGTAGAGGACCTCTATATTAACACACTCACTACAGAGACACATTACATATACTGTCTGTTTAATGATGTAGAGGACCTCTATATTAACACACTCACTACAGAGACACATTACATATACTGTCTGTTTAATGATGTAGAGGACCACTATATTAACACACTCACTACAGAGACACATTACATATACTGTCTGTTTAATGATGTAGAGGACCTCTATATTAACACACTCACTACAGAGACACATTACATATACTGTCTGTTTAATGATGTAGAGGACACTATATTAACACACTCACTACAGAGACACATTACATATACTGTCTTTTTAATGATGTAGAGGACCACTATATTAACACACTCACTACAGAGACACATTACATATACTGTCTGTTTAATGATGTAGAGGACCTCTATATTAACACACTCACTACAGAGACACATTACATATACTGTCTGTTTAATGATGTAGAGGACACTATATTAACACACTCACTACAGAGACACATTACATATACTGTCTTTTTAATGATGTAGAGGACCTCTATATTAACACACTCACTACAGAGACACATTACATATACTGTCTGTTTAATGATGTAGAGGACACTATATTAACACACTCACTACAGAGACACATTACATATACTGTCTTTTTAATGATGTAGAGGACCACTATATTAACACACTCACTACAGAGACACATTACATATACTGTCTGTTTAATGATGTAGAGGACCACTATATTAACACACTCACTACAGAGACACATTACATATACTGTCTTTTTAATGATGTAGAGGACCACTATATTAACACACTCACTACAGAGACACATTACATATACTGGCCCTCATTTATCAACGCGGTGCAGCCCAAATAATGGGCGTAGGGCGTAATCACCGCACTTTTCGGCATGTATCAATATATCCTGACGTGGGCTTTATCCTACGGTACGCTGAGATCTCACGTCTGGTCGAGACCAGTTGTTGACGTTGGCTGCTCCCGTTTATTCCATCCTAGAGCTGCGGAGCACCATTGTCTGACTGTCTGACAAGCATCTGGACACATAATCCACTCCTAAATGTGTATATCTACACTAATAAATAATCACTGTGAAAATATATCATTTTATAAAGTAATTTAAACAAACTGCTTTAACAGTCTTTCAGATAAGATTGTAGATCTGTCTGTATTGAACATAGCAGATCTACAAGCTCACAAGCCAGCGTTACATCGCGACGCGTTGTGAGCTTGTAGATCTGCTATTTTCAAAAATATACGAGCGCTTTTGCGCCTGGAGTCCCGCGGTCGGGACGGCACCTTTTCATGGACGGTGAGTTCTACAAACTTACAGTAGCTTGTCCTATGTTATGGAGTTATGTCATAGAGAGTTATGTAGGCTACACAACCTGGCTGGGTTAAGGATATAAACCCGACGCTCCAATATTAACGTGGCGGCACGGAATCACTGCATTCCGCCCGAGTCTCATGTACCGCTACGCTACGGAAAGACGGAGTTGGGCGGGCGCATGTGTGTGTGTGTGTGTGAGAGAGAGAGCGAGAGAGAGAGAGAGAGGGGCGTGTGCGTGTGTGGCGAGGCGAAACTATTTCTTATTGGCTTTTCATGTCTTTGGTCGTATTCTGGTTCGTCTTCATGTCGTAAAATCGGGGCGTTTTGAGAAATATTTAAGGGCGTGTTATTTAAATGACGCTCGTTTCAGCCGTGACATTTATCAACGCTGGGACCAAGTGTACGCTCGGATCAGCTGTGTAGGATGCGTTCATAAATGTGACTTCGACGTTGGTGTACGGCCGAATATATGGAAAAATATACGCCGGTTTATACGCTGCGTTGATAAATGAGGGCCACTGTCTGTTTAATGATGTAGAGGACCACTATATTAACACACTCACTACAGAGACACATTACATATACTGTCTTTTTAATGATGTAGAGGACCACTATATTAACACACTCACTACAGAGACACATTACATATACTGTCTGTTTAATGATGTAGAGGATCTCTATATTAACACACTCACTACAGAGACACATTACATATACTGTCTGTTTAATGATGTAGAGGACCTCTATATTAACACACTCACTACAGAGACACATTACATATACTGTCTGTTTAATGATGTAGAGGACCTCTATATTAACACACTCACTACAGAGACACATTACATATACTGTCTGTTTAATGATGTAGAGGACCTCTATATTAACACACTCACTACAGAGACACATTACATATACTGTCTGTTTAATGATGTAGAGGACCACTATATTAACACACTCACTACAGAGACACATTACATATACTGTCTGTTTAATGATGTAGAAGACCTCTATATTAACACACTCACTACAGAGACACATTACACACTCACTACAGAGACACATTACATATACTGTCTGTTTAATGATGTAGAGGACCTCTATATTAACACACTCACTACAGAGACACATTACATATACTGTCTGTTTAATGATGTAGAGGACCTCTATATTAACACACTCACTACAGAGACACATTACATATACTGTCTGTTTAATGATGTAGAGGACCTCTATATTAACACACTCACTACAGAGACACATTACATATACTGTCTGTTTAATGATGTAGAGGACCTCTATATTAACACACTCACTACAGAGACACATTACATGTACTGTCTGTTTAATGATGTAGAGGACCTCTATATTAACACACTCACTACAGAGACACATTAAATATACTGTCTGTTTAATGATGTAGAGGACCTCTATATTAACACACTCACTACAGAGACACATTACATATACTGTCTGTTTAATGATGTAGAGGACCTCTATATTAACACACTCACTACAGAGACACATTACATATACTGTCTGTTTAATGATGTAGAGGACCTCTATATTAACACACTCACTACAGAGACACATTACATATACTGTCTGTTTAATGATGTAGAGGACCTCTATATTAACACACTCACTACAGAGACACATTACATATACTGTCTGTTTAATGATGTAGAGGACCTCTATATTAACACACTCACTACAGAGACACATTACATATACTGTCTGTTTAATGATGTAGTTGGACCTCTATATTAACACACTCACTACAGAGACACATTACATATACTGTCTGTTTAATGATGTAGAGGACCTCTATATTAACACACTCACTACAGAGACACATTACATATACTGTCTGTTTAATGATGTAGAGTACCACTATATTAACACACTCACTACAGAGACACATTACATATACTGTCTGTTTAATGATGTAGAGGACCTCTATATTAACACACTCACTACAGAGACACATTACATATACTGTCTGTTTAATGATGTAGAAGACCTCTATATTAACACACTCACTACAGAGACACATTACATATACTGTCTGTTTAATGATGTAGAGGATATTAACACACTCACTACAGATACACATTACATATACTGTCTGTTTAATAATGTAGAGGACCTCTATATTAACACACTCACTACAGAGACACATTACATATACTGTCTGTTTAATGATGTAGAGGACCTCTATATTAACACACTCACTACAGAGACACATTAAATATACTGTCTGTTTAATGATGTAGAGGACCTCTATATTAACACACTCACTACAGAGACACATTACATATACTGTCTGTTTAATGATGTAGAGGACCTCTATATTAACACACTCACTACAGAGACACATTACATATACTGTCTGTTTAATGATATAGAGGACCTCTATATTAACACACTCACTACAGAGACACATTACATATACTGTCTGTTTAATGATGTAGAGGACCACTATATTAACACACTCACTACAGAGACACATTACATATACTGTCTGTTTAATGATGTAGAGGACCACTATATTAACACACTCACTACAGAGACACATTACATATACTGTCTGTTTAATGATGTAGAAGACCACTATATTAACACACTCACTACAGAGACACATTACATATACTGTCTGTTTAATGATGTAGAGGACCTCTATATTAACACACTCACTACAGAGACACATTACATATACTGTCTGTTTAATGATGTAGAGGACCTCTATATTAACACACTCACTACAGAGACACATTACATATACTGTCTGTTTAATGATGTAGAGGACCTCTATATTAACACACTCACTACAGAGACACATTACATATACTGTCTGTTTAATGATGTAGAGGATATTAAAGGAGCTACACCATGAATTTAAAAAATAATAATAATATTTGATATCATATTGTTTATGTCCCTCAAACGTTTTTCAAAAGGTTTGAGCCTAAATCAAGCCTCAGATATACTCATTCCAACTAACTTCTCTCTGGCTTATAAAGCACTTTCACCTGCAATACCACATTGTCCTGTTTGGCACGGGGCGCTATTGAGCCAGTTTGTATGCATGTTATGTCCTGGTTCTGTGTGGAAAAAGTAAAAGAAAAAAATATGAAAAAAATTGAAAAAAAAAAAAAAATGAAAAAAAAAAATAATAATATTTTTTTGGATTTTTTTGTTGTTGGTTAGAACTGAAAAACGGGAGGAATTGTTCCCAGACGTGACGTAGGGTGGGGGAACAAATCTGACGGACTGTTTTCAGACCAATTTACATAAAAACCACAGATAGCCTATGAAAGCCTGCATGCTCGAAGTCGGGTATTTGTTGGAACAGAAGAGAGGTGGGGGAGACCAAAAACACACAAAAATGAAGAAAAAGTTAAAATTCATGGTGTAGACCCTTTAACACACTCACTACAGATACACATTAAATATACTGTCTGTTTAATGATGTAGAGGACCTCTATATTAACACACTCACTACAGAGACACATTACATATACTGTCTGTTTAATGATGTAGAGGACCTCTATATTAACACACTCACTACAGAGACACATTACATATACTGTCTGTTTAATGATGTAGAGGACCTCTATATTAACACACTCACTACAGAGACACATTACATATACTGTCTGTTTAATGATGTAGAGGACCTCTATATTAACACACTCACTACAGAGACACATTACATATACTGTCTGTTTAATGATGTAGAGGATATTAACACACTCACTACAGAGACACATTACATATACTGTCTGTTTAATGATGTAGAGGACCTCTATATTAACACACTCACTACAGAGACACATTACATATACTGTCTGTTTAATGATGTAGAGGACCTCTATATTAACACACTCACTACAGTTTAATGATGTAGAGTACCACTATATTAACACACTCACTACAGAGACACATTACATATACTGTCTGTTTAATGATGTAGAGGACCTCTATATTAACACACTCACTACAGTTTAATGATGTAGAGTACCACTATATTAACACACTCACTACAGAGACACATTACATATACTGTCTGTTTAATGATGTAGAGGACCTCTATATTAACACACTCACTACAGTTTAATGATGTAGAGTACCACTATATTAACACACTCACTACAGAGACACATTACATATACTGTCTGTTTAATGATGTAGAGGACCTCTATATTAACACACTCACAACAGAGACACATTACATATACTGTCTGTTTAATGATGTAGAAGACCTCTATATTAACACACTCACTACAGAGACACATTACATATACTGTCTGTTTAATGATGTAGAGGACCTCTATATTAACACACTCACTACAGAGACACATTACATATACTGTCTGTTTAATGATGTAGAGGACCTCTATATTAACACACTCACTACAGAGACACATTACATATACTGTCTGTTTAATGATGTAGAGGACCTCTATATTAACACACTCACTACAGAGACACATTAAATATACTCTCTGTTTAATGATGTAGAAGACCTCTATATTAACACACTCACTACAGAGACACATTACATATACTGTCTGTTTAATGATGTAGAGGACCTCTATATTAACACACTCACTACAGAGACACATTAAATATACTGTCTGTTTAATGATTTAAAGGACCTCTATATTAACACACTCACTACAGAGACACATTACATATACTGTCTGTTTAATGATGTAGAGGACCACTATATTAACACACTCACTACAGAGACACATTACATATACTGTCTGTTTAATGATGTAGAGGACCTCTATATTAACACACTCACTACAGAGACACATTACATATACTGTCTGTTTAATGATGTAGAGGACCTCTATATTAACACACTCACTACAGAGACACATTACATATACTGTCTGTTTAATGATGTAGAGGACCTCTATATTAACACACTCACTACAGAGACACATTACATATACTGTCTGTTTAATGATGTAGAGGACCTCTATATTAACACACTCACTACAGTTTAATGATGTAGAGTACCACTATATTAACACACTCACTACAGAGACACATTACATATACTGTCTGTTTAATGATGTAGAGGACCTCTATATTAACACACTCACAACAGAGACACATTACATATACTGTCTGTTTAATGATGTAGAAGACCTCTATATTAACACACTCACTACAGAGACACATTACATATACTGTCTGTTTAATGATGTAGAGGACCACTATATTAACACACTCACTACAGAGACACATTACATATACTGTCTGTTTAATGATGTAGAGGACCTCTATATTAACACACTCACTACAGAGACACATTACATATACTGTCTGTTTAATGATGTAGAAGACCTCTATATTAACACACTCACTACAGAGACACATTACATATACTGTCTGTTTAATGATGTAGAGGACCACTATATTAACACACTCACTACAGAGACACATTACATATACTGTCTGTTTAATGATGTAGAGGACCTCTATATTAACACACTCACTACAGAGACACATTACATATACTGTCTGTTTAATGATGTAGAGGACCTCTATATTAACACACTCACTACAGAGACACATTACATATACTGTCTGTTTAATGATGTAGAGGACCTCTATATTAACACACTCACTACAGTTTAATGATGTAGAGTACCACTATATTAACACACTCACTACAGAGACACATTACATATACTGTCTGTTTAATGATGTAGAGGACCTCTATATTAACACACTCACTACAGTTTAATGATGTAGAGTACCACTATATTAACACACTCACTACAGAGACACATTACATATACTGTCTGTTTAATGATGTAGAGGACCTCTATATTAACACACTCACAACAGAGACACATTACATATACTGTCTGTTTAATGATGTAGAGGACCTCTATATTAACACACTCACTACAGAGACACATTACATATACTGTCTGTTTAATGATGTAGAGGACCTCTATATTAACACACTCACTACAGTTTAATGATGTAGAGTACCACTATATTAACACACTCACTACAGAGACACATTACATATACTGTCTGTTTAATGATGTAGAGGACCTCTATATTAACACACTCACTACAGTTTAATGATGTAGAGTACCACTATATTAACACACTCACTACAGAGACACATTACATATACTGTCTGTTTAATGATGTAGAGGACCTCTATATTAACACACTCACAACAGAGACACATTACATATACTGTCTGTTTAATGATGTAGAAGACCTCTATATTAACACACTCACTACAGAGACACATTACATATACTGTCTGTTTAATGATGTAGAGGACCTCTATATTAACACACTCACTACAGAGACACATTACATATACTGTCTGTTTAATGATGTAGAGGACCTCTATATTAACACACTCACTACAGAGACACATTACATATACTGTCTGTTTAATGATGTAGAGGACCTCTATATTAACACACTCACTACAGAGACACATTAAATATACTCTCTGTTTAATGATGTAGAAGACCTCTATATTAACACACTCACTACAGAGACACATTACATATACTGTCTGTTTAATGATGTAGAGGACCTCTATATTAACACACTCACTACAGAGACACATTAAATATACTGTCTGTTTAATGATTTAAAGGACCTCTATATTAACACACTCACTACAGAGACACATTACATATACTGTCTGTTTAATGATGTAGAGGACCACTATATTAACACACTCACTACAGAGACACATTACATATACTGTCTGTTTAATGATGTAGAGGACCTCTATATTAACACACTCACTACAGAGACACATTACATATACTGTCTGTTTAATGATGTAGAGGACCTCTATATTAACACACTCACTACAGAGACACATTACATATACTGTCTGTTTAATGATGTAGAGGACCACTATATTAACACACTCACTACAGAGACACATTACATATACTGTCTGTTTAATGATATAGAGGACCTCTATATTAACACACTCACTACAGAGACACATTACATATACTGTCTGTTTAATGATGTAGAGGACCTCTATATTAACACACTCACTACAGAGACACATTACATATACTGTCTGTTTAATGATGTAGAGGACCACTATATTAACACACTCACTACAGAGACACATTACATATACTGTCTGTT
The DNA here is from genome assembly GCF_963454915.1 of Gymnoscopelus microlampas. NCBI lineage: Eukaryota > Metazoa > Chordata > Actinopteri > Myctophiformes > Myctophidae > Gymnoscopelus > Gymnoscopelus microlampas. The sequence continues at coordinate 1,221,745 of NC_139961.1, read as the reverse complement.
TAATGATGTAGAGGACCTCTATATTAACACACTCACTACAGAGACACATTAAATATACTGTCTGTTTAATGATTTAAAGGACCTCTATATTAACACACTCACTACAGAGACACATTACATATACTGTCTGTTTAATGATGTAGAGGACCTCTATATTAACACACTCACTACAGAGACACATTACATATACTGTCTGTTTAATGATGTAGAGGACCTCTATATTAACACACTCACTACAGAGACACATTACATATACTGTCTGTTTAATGATGTAGAAGACCTCTATATTAACACACTCACTACAGAGACACATTACATATACTGTCTGTTTAATGATGTAGAGGACCACTATATTAACACACTCACTACAGAGACACATTACATATACTGTCTGTTTAATGATGTAGAGGACCTCTATATTAACACACTCACTACAGAGACACATTACATATACTGTCTGTTTAATGATGTAGAGGACCTCTATATTAACACACTCACTACAGAGACACATTACATATACTGTCTGTTTAATGATGTAGAGGACCACTATATTAACACACTCACTACAGAGACACATTACATATACTGTCTGTTTAATGATGTAGAGGACCTCTATATTAACACACTCACTACAGAGACACATTACATATACTGTCTGTTTAATGATGTAGAGGACCTCTATATTAACACACTCACTACAGAGACACATTACATATACTGTCTGTTTAATGATGTAGAGGACCTCTATATTAACACACTCACTACAGAGGAACACATTACATATACTGTCTGTTTAATGATGTAGAGGACCTCTATATTAACACACTCACTACAGAGACACATTACATATACTGTCTGTTTAATGATGTAGAGGACCACTATATTAACACACTCACTACAGAGACACATTACATATACTGTCTGTTTAATGATGTAGAGGACCTCTATATTAACACACTCACTACAGAGGAACACATTACATATACTGTCTGTTTAATGATGTAGAGGACCACTATATTAACACACTCACTACAGAGACACATTACATATACTGTCTGTTTAATGATGTAGAGGACCACTATATTAACACACTCACTACAGAGACACATTACATATACTGTCTGTTTAATGATGTAGAGGACCACTATATTAAAACACTCACTACAGAGACACATTACATATACTGTCTGTTTAATGATGTAGAGGACCTCTATATTAACACACTCACTACAGAGACACATTACATATACTGTCTGTTTAATGATGTAGAGGACCACTATATTAACACACTCACTACAGAAACACATTACATATACTGTCTGTTTAATGATGTAGAGGACCTCTATATTAACACACTCACTACAGAGACACATTACATATACTGTCTGTTTAATGATGTAGAGGACCTCTATATTAACACACTCACTACAGAGACACATTACATATACTGTCTGTTTAATGATGTAGAGGACCTCTATATTAACACACTCACTACAGAGACACATTACATATACTGTCTGTTTAATGATGTAGAGGACCACTATATTAACACACTCACTACAGAGACACATTACATATACTGTCTGTTTAATGATGTAGAGGACCTCTATATTAACACACTCACTACAGAGACACATTACATATACTGTCTGTTTAATGATGTAGAGGACCTCTATATTAACACACTCACTACAGAGACACATTACATATACTGTCTGTTTAATGATGTAGAGGACACTATATTAACACACTCACTACAGAGACACATTACATATACTGTCTGTTTAATGATGTAGAGGACCTCTATATTTACACACTCACTACAGAGACACATTACATATACTGTCTGTTTAATGATGTAGAGGACACTATATTAACACACTCACTACAGAGACACATTACATATACTGTCTGTTTAATGATGTAGAGGACCTCTATATTAACACACTCACTACAGAGACACATTACATATACTGTCTGTTTAATGATGTAGAGGACCACTATATTAACACACTCACTACAGAGACACATTACATATACTGTCTGTTTAATGATGTAGAGGACCTCTATATTAACACACTCACTACAGAGACACATTACATATACTGTCTGTTTAATGATGTAGAAGACCTCTATATTAACACACTCACTACAGAGACACATTACATATACTGTCTGTTTAATGATGTAGAGGACCTCTATATTAACACACTCACTACAGAGACACATTACATATACTGTCTGTTTAATGATGTAGAGGACCTCTATATTAACACACTCACTACAGAGACACATTACATATACTGTCTGTTTAATGATGTAGAAGACCTCTATATTAACACACTCACTACAGAGACACATTACATATACTGTCTGTTTAATGATGTAGAGGACCTCTATATTAACACACTCACTACAGAGACACATTACATATACTGTCTGTTTAATGATGTAGAGGACCTCTATATTTACAAACTCACTACAGAGACACATTACATATACTGTCTGTTTAATGATGTAGAGGACCTCTATATTAACACACTCACTACAGAGACACATTACATATACTGTCTGTTTAATGATGTAGAGGACCACTATATTAACACACTCACTACAGAGACACATTACATATACTGTCTGTTTAATGATGTAGAGGACCACTATATTAACACACTCACTACAGAGACACATTTATACTGTCTGTTTAATGATGTAGAGGACCTCTATATTAACACACTCACTACAGAGACACATTACATATACTGTCTGTTTAATGATGTAGAGGACCTCTATATTAACACACTCACTACAGAGACACATTACATATACTGTCTGTTTAATGATGTAGAGGACCTCTATATTTACACACTCACTACAGAGACACATTACATATACTGTCTGTTTAATGATGTAGAGGACCTCTATATTAACACACTCACTACAGAGACACATTACATATACTGTCTGTTTAATGATGTAGAGGACCACTATATTAACACACTCACTACAGAGACACATTACATATACTGTCTGTTTAATGATGTAGAGGACCTCTATATTAACACACTCACTACAGAGACACATTACATATACTGTCTGTTTAATGATGTAGAAGACCTCTATATTAACACGCTCACTACAGAGACACATTACATATACTGTCTGTTTAATGATGTAGAGGACCACTATATTAACACACTCACTACAGAGACACATTACACATACTGTCTGTTTAATGATGTAGAGGACCTCTATATTAACACACTCACTACAGAGACACATTACACATACTGTCTTTTTAATGATGTAGAGGACCTCTATATTAACACACTCACTACAGAGACACATTACATATACTGTCTGTTTAATGATGTAGAGGACCTCTATATTAACACACTCACTACAGAGACACATCTAACTATATAAATGGCGACCGACTTCCGCACCCTCGGTGTCCACACCCCACAGCTCTGTTATCGAATAAACAACGCACCGCCAGACCACATGTCGCCAACTGACTCGCCACGCCGGCCGCGCTGAATTTACGCCTCGCGTAGGGGACATCTCATTGCTCACGACACCTTTTCCACCGCGCAACATAATTAATTCTACTCACCAAATGTCGGACAAAACGGAAGGGGAGGCAGCTTCGTACCGTTTACCGTGCGCACGACCTCATCACCACAACAGCAGCCAGCCGCTGCGGGGGGTTTTTCCTTTTTTTCCAAACTTTTTTTTTGGTCACCATTTTCTCCAGGCACCATTTCTGATGTAACGTGCGGCAGCATGCGCTGGGCTGCCAGGTTTGCACAGCCAGCGCCAGCAACAAGCAACCACCTTCATGAAAAAAAAAAAACACCGAAATGGTCCGCCATGTTCCAGGGGGGTCCCCGCGCGTCCCAACACTCCACAGGGGGTCCGTCGACCAGCAGGGGGTCCGCGGGGGTCCCCCTCAAACATCAAAAATATATTTTTTTCAATTTTTTTTTTTTTTTTTTTTTACTTTTCCACAGTTTTACTCCAGCGATTTGGGTCCCCCAATATACACGCGGCCACGCTGGGCCCCGTGCGCGGCTGGGGTTGAGGGGGGCGTAGCCCCCCGAAACTCTAGTTACATATACTGTCTGTTTAATGATGTAGAGGACCACTATATTAACACACTCACTACAGAGACACATTACATATACTGTCTGTTTAATGATGTAGAGGACCTCTATATTAACACACTCACTACAGAGACACATTACATATACTGTCTGTTTAATGATGTAGAGGACCTCTATATTAACACACTCACTACAGAGACACATTACATATACTGTCTGTTTAATGATGTAGAATACCTCTATATTAACACACTCACTACAGAGACACATTACATATACTGTCTGTTTAATGACGTAGAGGATATTAACACACTCACAACAGAGACACATTACATATACTGTCTGTTTAATGATGTAGAGGACCACTATATTAACACACTCACTACAGAGACACATTACATATACTGTCTGTTTAATGATGTAGAGGACCTCTATATTAACACACTCACTACAGAGACACATTACATATACTGTCTGTTTAATGATGTAGAGGACCTCTATATTAACACACTCACTACAGAGACACATTACATACACTGTCTGTTTAATGATGTAGAGGACCTCTATATTAACACACTCACTACAGAGACACATTACATATACTGTCTGTTTAATGATGTAGAGGACCTCTATATTAACACACTCACTACAGAGACACATTACATATACTGTCTGTTTAATGATGTAGAGGACCTCTATATTAACACACTCACTACAGAGACACATTACATATACTGTCTGTTTAATGATGTAGAGGACCACTATATTAACACACTCACTACAGAGACACATTACATATACTGTCTGTTTAATGATGTAGAGGACCTCTATATTAACACACTCACTACAGAGACACATTACATATACTGTCTGTTTAATGATGTAGAATACCTCTATATTAACACACTCACTACAGAGACACATTACATATACTGTCTGTTTAATGATGTAGAGGATATTAACACACTCACAACAGAGACACATTACATATACTGTCTGTTTAATGATGTAGAGGACCACTATATTAACACACTCACTACAGAGACACATTACATATACTGTCTGTTTAATGATGTAGAGGACCTCTATATTAACACACTCACTACAGAGACACATTACATATACTGTCTGTTTAATGATGTAGAGGACCACTATATTAACACACTCACTACAGAGACACATTACATATACTGTCTGTTTAATGATGTAGAGGACCACTATATTAACACACTCACTACAGAGACACATTGTATATACTGTCTGTTTAATGATGTAGAGGACCACTATATTAACACACTCACTACAGAGACACATTACATATACTGTCTGTTTAATTATGTAGAGGACCTCTATATTAACACACTCACTACAGAGACACATTACATATACTGTCTGTTTAATTATGTAGAGGACCTCTATATTAACACACTCACTACAGAGACACATTACATATACTGTCTGTTTAATGATGTAGAGGACCTCTATATTAACACACTCACTACAGAGACACATTACATATACTGTCTGTTTAATGATGTAGAGGACCTCTATATTAACACACTCACTACAGAGACACATTACATATACTGTCTGTTTAATGATGTAGAGGACCTCTATATTAACACACTCACTACAGAGACACATTACATATACTGTCTGTTTAATGATGTAGATGACCTCTATATTAACACACTCACTACAGAGACACATTACATATACTGTCTGTTTAATGATGTAGAGGACCTCTATATTAACACACTCACTACAGAGACACATTATATACTGTCGGGCAGAAACCTCTTAGATCCATATTTTTTCGTAAATGAATGCCGTACTTCGTCATTCTTTGTCACAAAAGTAGCAGAAATCGCAGATCTACAAGCTCTGCTATGTCTGCTACTTTTGGGATACTGAATTATTTTTTGCTATTTTTGAATTGGAATCCTGAAAAGTATCATCTTTATTTCATTTTAAATGTATCTGTCAACGGTGTGGCGAGAGTTTCAAGGACTCGGGTAATCGGAAGAGACACCAGCGTCTCCACACTGGAGACAGACCATACGTGTGTAAACTGTGCGACAAGAGTTTTAATAGCTCTAGTAATCTGGAGAGACACCTGCATAAGGGTCACGGCAATAATAGAGGATTATGACTCCATACATTATCAATCGTGCATCTTTGTCATTTTGCCAGTTAAGATGTTTTATTGTCTTATTGTTTTATCACAGAATCGTCATAGGCCTCGTACACACAGTTGAAACAAGCCACGCATGCTATACGCATGCTTCATGGGGGGGTGAAGCTGTTTCAATTCATTCCCTATATGGAAGTCACATGGTTTTGAAGCGCTGGCTTGTCGCATGGCTTCATGGCTTCAGCCCTCCTCCCCTGCTACAGGTCAGCGCATCAAAACCACGTGACTCTCCCCCCCCCCCCTCCCCATGAGGCATATGTAAAGCATGCGTCGCGTGTTTTAACTGTGTGTACGAGGCCATAGAATCATGGAATATTACTCCATGTTTTTGGGAAGCAGCAGGGCTGGATCACTGAAAGGACTTCCGTGGCCCAGCCGTCGGGCCCTGCCCAGGGGCCTCCAAAACGCTGGGGATACCTCTGTCTAGTCCAGTGGTTCTCATCTAAAACCTTTTCATGTCAAGGACCTCCAAATTGATGCTTATTAGCCCACGGACCCCCATTTGAAAAGATATGCCACGGACCCCCATAAGAGAAGATTTTTACGGCTCTAGCAGTGATTCTCAACCATTTTAATTTAGAGGACCCCCAGTTTGACATGCATTAGGACTACGGACCCCCGTTTAATGGCATTTCTATCTCTGGGACCCCAATTTATATTGTAAAATCAATGTTAATGTAACTCTGAGAGTGTACAAATGGAACCAAATGGACCCGTTAGTCCATCACACGGAGGTGTGATCAAAAAGGTGGTCAACTCAAAACAAATCCGACTCGGTGCAGTGGAGTGGTGGTGCCAGTGTTAGTGTACCTTTTATTATTGCATTTTCATTAAACTATTAATTACTAGACCATACCCGGTCGACGCATCCGTGGGGGGATATGCGCACATGATCTGGCAACCCGGGAGGCGACATTGTTTGACACATAAACGCTAATAAGAAGCCGAGATTTGATGAAATTGAAAAACGGGCTTCACAGTTGCGTTCAGATGGTAATGGTCAATGGCTGTGTGCAAAATCAGAGCAATTGCTCCAGCCACTGAGAACCGGGTAGTGACACCACCACAGACAGACAGAGGTTACTAGAATTATAGTAGGATTGAGGATTATCTGGCCAATCTGAACTGGGGCGGTACAAAGTCTAATCTGGGTGGGCATTGCCCCCCAATGCCCCCCCATAGGGCCGACACTGGTCCAGGGGCCAACACTGATATTTTCACAAATTGGTACCACCTAAGGTGACCGTAAAGTTTTAGTATTTTTGTCTTCCTACATGTCTCTAGTTTATATTTTGGTATGATAACCCGTCCAATCTTGTAGCTTAATGGCAGTTATCACTACCTACTCCTATAGGAAAATGTAATGTATGTGCAGAATCATTTATATAACTTCTAGACAATACTTTTTGGAAAGCAATGGTCTTATAAACAGTTGGCCCTAAGGTGATTTTACAAGTAGAATACATTTCTGCTGAGGAAATGTTGGTATTGTGCATATGTAATGAGATAATTTGCATATTTGAACACATTTGTGGAAATAATTACATGATAAATACAATTACAGCTAGATATTTCAAAAAGTGTGAAATGTATGAGAAAAAAAAATAGTGGAGATACGTCTGTGACCTGCTGGAAATGTGCACAAGACATTTGGTGTGGATCGGCCCAATGGTTTGAAAGATTAGCTAAAACAAACTGCTACAAGCTGTAGTTGTAATAGCTGTGAGGGAATATGTAAAACATCATAAAGATTGTGCAATTAGTGACAAGTTTTAGATTTTTGACATGGTGTTAGGTGAGAGGGTGTAAGGTTTTCAAAAAACACTGCATACAAGTTGGGCTGGACCACTAGTGGCCGGTATGCATTAAAAGTTAATATAAGTAGTTGTTAATTAACGGGATATTAAATATTATCGCCGTTAATGGGAGCTGCAGTGTTTGTGTGTGTGGACTCCATGATCCTGTTTCATGTTATCATAGCCGTGTGTGTGTGTGTGTGTGTGTGTGTGTGTGTGTGTGTGTGTGTGTGTGTGTGTGTGTGTGTGTGTGTGTGTGTGTGTGTGTGTGTGTGTGTGTGTGTGTGTGTGTGTGTGTGTGTGTGTGTGTGTGTGTGTGTGTGAGTGAGTGAAATGTAGACGTGTTAATGGGATCTGTCATGACAGGGGTCTGTGTAAGGCAGACAGGCACGTAACACACTTAATCTGTCAACACACACACACACACACACACACACACACACACACACACACACACACACACACACACACACACACACACACACACACACACACACAAGGGTGCAACGAAAATCGCAGTTTCTTTTTCACACACACACACACACACACACACACACACACACACACACACACACACACACACACACACACACACACACACACACACACACTCTGGCGGCCGTTACGTTTCAGTTTTGTCCTGCAGCTGCTAAATGATGGATTAAAAACCAACCGAGTGTCTTTGAAGCGTTCAGAGGATGTGAACAACATAGATGTGTCAAATGCAGTGGTGGAAAGTAACTACATTTACCCAAGTACTGTACTTAAGTACAATTTTGAGGTTTTTGTACTTTACTTGAGTATTTCCAATTTCCAGTACTTTTACTTCTACTCCACTGCATCTCAGAGGCAAATATTGTACTTTTACTCCACTACAATTATTTGAAAACTTTAGTTACTAGTTACTTTTCAGATATAAATTATGATATAATGAAACCTACATTAACCACTTTAGCCCTATTTTATACATAGGCTATTTTCAAATATTTAGTACTTTTACTTTTGGTACTTTAAGTACATTTTGATACCAATACTTTTGTACTTTTACTCAATTACATTTTTAATTCTGGACTTTTACTTGTAAATATTGCAGTATTGGTACTTTTACTTAAGTAAAGAAGTTGAGTACTTTTTCCACCACTGATTATATAACCTTTATCCAACAGTTCTTTACAACATTCATTACATTCACACGCTGACAGAGGAACCATGCAAGGCTCTCCTGTCATCCTGCTCATCTGTTTTACAGTCAAAAAGATGACACATGTTTGGGTCGAGGTCCCAGTGGCGTAGAGTAGTACCTCCATGCCCTGATACAGGCTATTTAAGACCCCTCCCCCACCCCACACCACCCCCGCGTACTTGATATGCGTAGAACACATACGTACGCATACAGAGATTCCTTGCATTTATTGTAAGATGGACGTCCATCTACAAGCTGTGACAGCGTAGTGACGTTGCTACGACAGTGTATGAGTCTGTTACAGAGTGTTAGTGTTATTGTCTCCACCAGGCCGTAAGGCATGGCGAGAGAGTATGTTTTACCCTCCGTCCGAGTGTGTGTCCGTGTGTCCGTCCTGTCCGTGTGTTACCACCAAATCTCCGGCACCGTTGGCCCGCTCGCTGCCAAACGGTGCACACACACTCCCTGGATGCCAATTCAGAACCTCTGCCTCAAATTTTTCACATGGGCCTGTTATAGCGCCACCAGGAGGCCGATTTGTGCAAAATTTGTGCAAAACCCATTTTTTTTCACATTACTCCTACAGTTTTTAACCAAACGTCATGCAAATCAGTACACAGTATCTCTATAGTCATGTGATCAGCCCTGATCTGTCCGATTTCCCATATTCCATCCTCATTGGTTAAGGTTGCCATCCAAAGTTTGCAGGATTGGTCCGTTTTGAACAAACTGCCTCAAATCATGAACGCAGCTTGCGATTTCCGTGAAATTTCACACACACATTCCCATTAGGCCGAGGAAGAAATGCCACCCTTTTCACATTGGCCTGTTATAGCGCCACCAGCTGGTCTAATTTAGCAAACCATATTTTTGGAACAAAATGCCTCAACTCATGAATGCAGTGTCCGATTGCCATGAAAGACCTAAGAATAAATGGCAACATTTTCACATTGGCCTATTATAGCGCCACCAGGAGGCCAGAATAACCTACCTGACCTGGCGGAGACCTGTGCTCCGAGGAGCACTTTTTCTAGTTCAGTGTTGATTTTGTTGACTAAAACTATGATACACAGTATTGACAATTTGGTCAACAAATAAAAACTAGAATAAAATGTCAGTGAGGGAACGAGTGGAGAAGAGATCCAGTAGAACTAAAAGACAAGTCATTTTATGTTTGGTTGCGCTCGGGTGTTGCGCTCTGAAAATAGCAGATCTACAAGCTCACAACGCGTCGCACCGCGACGCGTTGTGAGCTTGTAGATCTGCTATTTTCAGAGTGCAACCAAGTGTAAAATCAGCCATTACGACGCCATCAAGGCACCGCCAACATACATTTTAGTCGACTAAATCAACTGTAGATTTAGTCGACTATAATCTTACGATATTTAGTCCACTAAAACTTTAGTAGACTTAAAGTAAAACATTTCAGATGAACTAAAATATGACTAAAACTAAACCTAATTCTATTCAAAAGACTGACTAAAACTGAATCAAAACGTGCTGTCCAAATCAACACTGGTGTTATTAGATTCAATTAAATTTTATTAAAGTGTCAAATCACAACAAGTTGTCTCAAGACACTTTACATGTAGAGAAGAGACCCCACAGTCCCACCCTGAGCAACAAGACACTTTACATGTAGAGCAGAGACCCCACAGTCCATCCTGAACAACAAGACACTTTACATGTAGAGCAGAGACCCCACAGTCCATCCTGAACAACAAGACACTTTACATGTAGAGCAGAGACCCCACAGTCCCACCCTGAGCAACAAGACACTTTACATGTAGAGCAGAGACCCCACAGTCCCACCCTGAGCAACAAGACACTTTACATGTAGAGCAGAGACCCCACAGTCCCACCCTGAGCAACAAGACACTTTACATGTAGAGCAGAGACCCCACAGTCCATCCTGAGCAACAAGACACTTTACATGTAGAGCAGAGACCCCACAGTCCATCGTGAACAACAAGACACTTTACATGTAGAGCAGAGACCCCACAGTCCCACCCTGAGCAACAAGACACTTTACATGTAGAGCAGAGACCCCACAGTCCCACCCTGAACAACAAGACACTTTACATGTAGAGCAGAGACCCCACAGTCCCATCCTGAGCAACAAGACACTTTACATGTAGAGCAGAGACCCCACAGTCCCATCCTGAACAACAAGACACTTTACATGTAGAGCAGAGACCCCACAGTCCCACCCTGAACAACAAGACACTTTACATGTAGAGCAGAGACCCCACAGTCCATCCTGAACAACAAGACACTTTACATGTAGAGCAGAGACCCCACAGTCCCATCCTGAGCAACAAGACACTTTACATGTAGAGCAGAGACCCCACAGTCCCACCCTGAACAACAAGACACTTTACATGTAGAGCAGAGACCCCACAGTCCCATCCTGAACAACAAGACACTTTACATGTAGAGCAGAGACCCCACAGTCCCACCCAGAACAAGACACTTTACATGTAGAGTAGAGACCCCACAGTCCCATCCTGAACAAGCAATTTTGCGACAGTGGCAACGAAGAACTCCCTCTTAACTGGAAGAAACGTCAGGCAGACCCTAGGCTCTAGGGTGGCGGCCTTCTGCCTCGACCGTGAGACAGAGACGGCTGCATTACCATAAGAATGACTGTGACAATGTGAATAAATCACTGTCTACCTGCTCTATGTGCAGATAACTGTGTCTGCTAGATGTTATCAGCTCTCTTTATGGACTGTTGCCAACTCATATATCTCCTCTGCCAAGTCAACACCAGATCCACATGTTCCTCTGTTATGTTTTATGGAGTATTATGTCATTTATGTATTTTATATGTTGTTTTGTGAAGGTAAAACATGTGACATACGTCAGGTGACCTGGGTCATAGTTTCACTGCACAGTGTGACAGACAGGTAGACTCAATTAAGGCTGTAAATATTGATTATTGTCTTCGAGACAGACAGTGTAGGAGAGACAGACAGTAGGACAGCAGAGAGACAGACAGTGTAGGAGAGACAGACAGTAGGACAGCTGAGAGACAGACAGTGTAGGAGAGACAGACAGTAGGACAGCTGAGAGACAGACAGTGTAGGAGAGACAGACAGTAGGACAGCAGAGAGACAGACAGTGTAGGAGAGACAGACAGTAGGACAGCTGAGAGACAGACAGTGTAGGAGAGACAGGCAGTAGGACAGCTGAGAGAGAGACAGTGTAGGAGAGACAGGCAGTAGGACAGCTGAGAGACAGACAGTGTAGGAGAGACAGACAGTAGGACAGCTGAGAGAGAGACAGTGTAGGAGAGACAGACAGTATGACAGCTGAGAGAGAGACAGTGTAGGAGAGACAGGCAGTAGGACAGCTGAGAGACAGACAGTGTAGGAGAGACAGACAGTAGGACAGCTGAGAGACAGAC
>NC_139961.1:1161557-1204057 GCF_963454915.1 Gymnoscopelus microlampas | reverse complement strand
AACAGTGTGCTACACGCACATAGCTATCACCCTAAACAGTTAGTGGAAAACATCCCATATGGACAGTTTTTGCGCCTTAAGCGCATTTGTAGCGATCCTACGGACTTTAAGATAAAAGCAAACGAAATGCATAATAGATTTCGACAGAGGGGTTACAAGACAGCCATTATACATGCAGCAGAAAGTAAAACTATATGTGTAAAAAGAGAGACCCTTTTGGAACCCGTAAACAAAAGCAGTTCAGATAATAGTCACCTTTGTCTCAGAGTTTAACACCTCGTCTCAAGAAATTAAGAACATTATCTACAAACATTGGAATATGCTAAAATGCGACCCAAATTTAAAAAATATAGCAACATTACCACCTAGGTTTTGTTTCAAAAGAGGCAAAACCATAAGGGACTCTGTTGTCACATCGATGTATAAAGCACCCAGTAAGCCTACTGGCTCTAGTTGGTTAAGTGAGGAGATATGTGGCAATCATCCCTGTGGGAGATGTACCCATTGTTCCAACACCAGTACCACTAAGATATTTTATCATCCACAGACCGGACGGGTACATAAAATAAAGGGTTTTATCAATTGTAATACTACTCATGTGGTTTACATGTTGAAGTGTCCATGTGGAATGGTGTATATTGGTCAAACGAAACGCAACCTAAAGATAAGAATAGCTGAACACAGAAACGGCAACATGGATTATGCCATTGCACGACATTACAAGGAGAGGGCGCATGGATCAGCAGCCACACTGAAGTTCATTGGCATAGAAAAGGTTAACCTGCCACCTAGAGGTGGCGACATGATAAAACTGCTTTTGCAGAGAGAAGCCCACTGGATTTTTACCTTAAACACAATGGAACCTAATGGCCTAAATGAGAATTTAGACCTCAGCCCTTTTCTATAAATCTTAAAAGTTATTAATGTGTTATTACCACACTGTGCTTTTTTGTATAAATATGTTTGCACCGCCCCTTATATCTAAATTAACAGTCCAAAACATTTTGACTGACCTGGCCTGATCCATGCTTAACCCACATCCTGACCGATTGTGCCTATACCATGATATTTGTTTCAATTTAAAAGTTTTTAACTCAAAGACTTTATAAATGAGTTGCCTTGCATCTGCATGTGATTTCTTGTCAGTACTATTGACATTGCTTTTGATGTATGTAATTGTATGTGTATGTATATGTGTATGTATGTGTACATGTATGCATATATGTGTGTATATACATATATATATATATATATATATATATATATATATATATATATATATATATATATATATATATATATATATTATATTATATATATATATATATATGTATTTTTTTTCCTTAAATGTGTCCTTATTTGATCTGTTTGTTTATTGGTGTTTGTGCATACAGCATTTTTGTCTGCCCTCTCCTGTATTGAAAAGTATTTAAATTGAATGATTTATACCACGCCTGGAGGGGTGGAACTGTCTAATGAATGGCACTATATATGTGTCACTGTATTGAACACTCACACTTTTGTATAGCACCTGACGAAGCTCACGGCGAAACGCGTCGTGCTAATAAAATACTCATGCAATAGTAAGTTGTCCATCTCTGTTCCCTGGAGTGTGCAGTCCCTTCTTTGAAGGTTCATCCCTTTTTATATGTTATATACCTGCTGACTAGACTTGCACCTCCAACGGGGTTTTTTGGATGTGCAGGAGTCCCCTTTTTGTTGTAGATATAGATATAGGTATACATATACAGTAGCACACGTATAGCCCAGCGTCAAGCAGATCGGCTATTTTTGACGAAGAGATTTGTTGCTGAGGGGGAAACAAGGAGGGGACCAAGGATAGAGCCTTAAAGGACAACTTTGTTCTTTTACAAGGTTTATGTTTTAGTAAATAAGTAAATAAAAGATGAGTGTTAAAATGTATACATTTACTGCTTTCTATAGTTTTAGCAATCCTCAAGCTCATGGAGGGGTTTTAGGCATTCTTCACATTTTTACTCAATCTTTGTATCATTTTTAAATTCAACTCAAACAAACACGTCCTGCTTCTGGTGACTGATACTGTCCTTCTGTATACTGTGTGTGTGTGTGTGTGTGTGTGTGTGTGTGTGTGTGTGTGTGTGTGTGTGTGTGTGTGTGTGTGTGTGTGTGTGTGTGTGTGTGTGTGTGTGTGTGTGTGTGTGTGTGTGTGTGTGTGTGTGTGTGTGTGTGTGTGTGTGTGTGTGTGCGTGCGTGTGTGTTTTACAGGTTCTACTCTCAGGAGATCAGGGCGTCGGCCATTTTGAACGGGGACGTAGAGCCCCCCCCAGAGGCCCACGACCTGTACCACATCCTGGAGGCTTACACTGAGGCCTACACATCTGACTGGACTAACAAACACATGAGAGCCAAGGTACACACATACAAACACACACTGAGGCCTACACATCTGACTGGACTAACAAACACACAATGGCCAAGGTACACACATACAAACACACACTGAGGCCTACACATCTGACTGGACTAACAAACACATGAGAAATTAAGAACATATTGTCTTTTAAAAAAAAGATTATAAATGTGAAAATGATGTATTGTATAATTTGGCAGAAAGTCAGAGGTCACTTCTGTGTGCAGATAAGATGTGGCATTCTGCCTTTACATATTGAAACAGGAAGATATAGAGGCGTAGCTGAGGAGGATAGAATATGTGAATATTGTGATTTGAATGAGGTGGAGAAGGAAATCCATTTTATTTTATTTTGTCCCTTGTATGATGACCTGAGAGATATACTGTTTAAAAAAGTCCACACCCCTGATCTAAACCTGATAGAGTATGAGAATGGTAGCCTGGTAAACCCTCCCTCCAGAAATCTCATTTCCATTTGATTTCTGGAGTGAGTCTGGCCTGATCGCCCATTCTGCAATATTGGCGGTGGGCTGGAGTTGGGCGGGAGTAATACCGTTGACTGACAACCCCTTCAGCCAATGATCGTTTTTACCCTTCAGCCAATCAGCAGTTCATTTTTACCACCTCCAGACTATGTGACGCAACGGGACTTTTGAGACGGCCATGCCGAAAATAGGTTGTCTTATTGGGATACATGCGTGTCACTCCCCGCCCCTGCCGGTTCTCTAAATGTATATTTTTAAATAGGCTCTGTCATGATTCATTGACCACATATATGAAGTTTAACAACTAAATTCTATCCAAACGATATCTTAATAGTAAATTCCGTGCCTCAAAAAAGAAGTTTGAGACCGTTTTAAAAACGAAACTAAGAAGTTAAGGCACTCGGACAACAACAATGGCTGCCGTTCGTCTTTTGTCGGCTGCACTCGGCTTCATTCGGGCTCACTCGAACTCGCCACCTGATTGGCCAACTGTCGCTGTCAATCACAGAACGATGAGCGACGGCGCTGATAGGCTCGTTCATTTGGTGAACGGGCTAGAAACGCCCAGACAAGCCTTCAGGCTAGACTCCTTCCTGAAATCAAATGAAAATGATATTTCTGGAGGGAGGGTTTACCAGGCTATGAGACTGGTGCCTTGATTGAATTTATTTTTCTTCATACTTTTGCATTTTCAGAATATCTTTATAAAGCGTGGGATAGAAGGAGAAGGGTGACTTATAATAGATGAATGTCTTTATAAATGTGTATGTAATCTATGTGCAGGTATATATAACTGTATGTGGTTCGTTTCAAATCAGGCTGTAATATGAGGTGCTGGTTGGGTGTACACTGGAATGTTTTTAACTTTGTTTTTTTGTTTTAAAATTGATGTGTCTGATAATCCCATGTGAGATGGGTCAAGAAACTGTCCGGACACGGAAATAAAACATTCATTCATTCATTCATTCACATACAGACACGCACTGAGGCCTACATGCCAGATGTGTGTGTGTGTGCGCACGCACACACACACACACACACACACACACACACACACACACACACACACACACACACACACACACACACACACACACACACACACACACACACACACACGAGGGCCAAGGTACACACATACAAACACACACCACTGAGGCCTACACATCTGACTGATAAAGTCGTATTTTTTACAGCTGGAATGAACACACTGAATGACTTTATTATTACACTTCATTAATGATGATACTTAAGAGCAGTATAGTTGGTTTATCACAACACTGCTGGCTGCTATCTATGGTGTCCAGCGACCAAGATCTACTCTTGCTCTATTGGACGATTAAGCCAAAGATAGAGAGATGTGCTCTGTGAGCGTCCAGAAGGGAACATGTAATTATGTTCTCTTGTTAAACGGGGTCTTTCATGCAACGACATAAGGGGTTGGCCCACGAGCTTGAACTTGAAGTTTGTAAGTTAACCCTTGAAGCCCTGAAGAAGCATCTGTGTCACTTTTTGATTTGAGCTAAAAAGCATTATTTTACACTTTGGGCTATTCAAAAATAGCAGATATACAAGCTCATAGCGCGGCACCGAGTGCCGCGCTATGAGCTTGTATATCTGCTATTTTTTTTAAATCGTGAAAATGTTTGCAAATCTTTTAATATATATATATATATTGTTTTAAAGCGAAAAAATTTAACTCGAATCTTTGCTTCCGGGGGGTCCCTGGAACATATATTTTTAGATGGGGGGTCCGTGGCTAAATACATGTCATTTTTGGGGTCCTCGACATGGAAAAAAGAACCACTGATATTATGGCGACATAAGTTTTTCCAAAAAACTGTTAAATCCCCCAGAAGCAAAGATTTAAGTTACAAATGTTCACTTTTGAAACTCAAATCTCAAGATTTGCAAAAAAATAATGATATTTCAAAAATAGCAGATCTACAAGCTCATAGCGCGGCACTCGGTGCCGCGCTATGAGCTTGTATATCTGCTATTTTTTGAATAGCCCAAAGAGTAAAAAAAATGCTTTTTAGCTCAAATCAAAAAGTGACACAGATGCTTCTTCAGGGCTTAAAGGGTTATACTGCTGTGATCACGCCAGGGGCCCTCTCCCATAAGTGAGATATTGAGCGAATAACAAATATCTCCTCTCCTCTCCTCTCCTCTCCTCTCCTCAGTCATCAGGTCCAGTCAGACCTAAGGCTCCAGTGTCTCAGCCTGCTGTCAGGATGATGATGCAGACAGCAGCCAGCAACCCTGACAAAGGTACAAACACCCCGTATTTACATACATATTTACATATTTACATATATACAGGGGTGCACATAACTTTTTAGGTCTAGTACTCAGAAGAGCACCTGGAGATGTGACTTGGTGCGCACCAAATAAATGGTCCCGTCCCGTTTTGCTGCGTGAGAAAAAAAGGGACGCTCTGCTTCCAAATTCCGCCGATTTTCGCCGTTAGGAGAACCCCCCCGATGTCGGTGCCCTGTGCTGCGCTGCTTTCATCCGCAGATTGGCACGTTCACGGCATATTTTGCACCGTTACGGTGCGTTCGTCATCGGTGACGAGTGCCTCTTAACAGCCGCTGCTGGCTGCGTGCACGCAGCGAGGCGATGCGAGGCGATGCGAGGCAACAATCACAGCATGTGTCCTCTCCCCCTGCGCCTAATGGCTGTACATGGGGCCGACGCGAGTGTGGCTTCAGGAAGTACATTCCTAGCCTCGATCTCAGGCTTTTATTTTCTAGTTTTGTTAAAAAAGAAAAGCTTGGAAATTCCTGTCCCAGCTGTTGGTACGCAAAAGCGCCTCACGTCGTCTGATCTGGTGCTCATCATTTATTTTGGGTGCGCATGCACACCTGTTATGTGCAGCCCTGCATATATACATATTCACATGTTGACTTAAAGGTGAGGTGTTTGACCAAATGTTTTGACCTTAATGTGTGACCATGCAGCCAGGATGATGATACAGGCTGCAGCCAGCAGCTACAATGCTGACCATGGTAACACTACATGTTATTCACATGTTATTAACATGTTAATAACATGATATTCACATGTTACAATGCTGACTATGGTAACACTACATGTTATTAACATGTTATTCACATGTTACAATGCTGACCATGGTAACACTACATGTTATTAACATGTTATTAACATGTTATTAACATGTTACAATGCTGACCATGGTAACACTACATGTTATTCACATGTTATTAACATGTTATTAACATGTTATTCACATGTTACAATGCTGACCATGGTAACACTACATGTTATTAACATGTTATTCACATGTTACAATGCTGACCATGGTAACACTACATGTTATTAACATGTTATTCACATGTTACAATGCTGACCATGGTAACACTACATGTTATTAACATGTTATTCACATGTTACAATGCTGACCATGGTAACACTACATGTTATTAACATGTTATTCACATGTTACAATGCTGACCATGGTAACACTACATGTTATTAACATGTTATTAACATGTTACAATGCTGACCATGGTAACACTACATGTTATTAACATGTTATTCACATGTTATTAACATGTTACAATGCTGACCATGGTAACACTACATGTTATTAACATGTTATTCACATGTTACAATGCTGACCATGGTAACACTACATGTTATTAACATGTTATTCACATGTTACAATGCTGACCATGGTAACACTACATGTTATTAACATGTTATTAACATGTTATTAACATGTTACAATGCTGACCATGGTAACACTACATGTTATTAACATGTTATTCACATGTTACAATGCTGACCATGGTAACACTACATGTTAATAACATGTTATTCACATGTTATTAACATGTTACAATGCTGGCCATGGTAACACTACATGTTATTCACATGTTATTCACATGTTATTCACATGTTACAATGTTGACCATGGTAACACTACATGTTATTAACATGTTATTCACATGTTATTCACATGTTATTCACATGTTACAATGCTGACCATGGTATCACTACATGTTATTCACATGTTACGTGTGTGTGTGTGTGTGTGTGTGTGTGTGTGTGTGTGTGTGTGTGTGTGTGTGTGTGTGTGTGTGTGTGTGTGTGTGTGTGTGTGTGTCTCTCTCTCGCTCTCGCTCTCGCTCTCTCTCTCTCTCTCTCTCTCTCTCTCTCTCTCTCTCTCTCTCTCTCTCTCTCTCTCTCTCAGGTAAACCAGCTCTGTATCCAAGTCTCTCCACCATTAAAACAGTCAGTCAAGGTGAGTCTTCTCTCTGCTTCTCTCTGCACCATTGTTTCATCTCTTACAACCACATGCATGCGCACACACACACACACACACACACACACACACACACACACACACACACACACACACACACACACACACACACACACACACACACACCGTCTGATGAAAGCTACTGTGTGTGTGGTGTGTGTTCGTCCTTGGCGAAGGTACATTCAGCTATGTCAACAGTAACACACACACACACACACACACACACACACACACACACACACACACACACACACACACACACACACACACACACACACACACACACACAGGGCAGCAGTAAATATCTGTTCTATGATTTACATTTCATGTCCAGTAAAAGTAGAGTTTCTACATGAATACATAACCAATCATTTACTATTTATTCATACCTGAATAATATGTTACATAATATAATACTGTACGACTCTAGAGGAACTGCTCATGTAAAGGAATGTGAGAGATATGTTCTGGTTAAACAAAAGAAAAGTTAACGTTGTATATTGTGACAGTAATCATTGCTATAGAGTGTTTGTTCAGTAACAGTGTTAAATAGCTCTATATTGTGATAGTAATCATTACTATAGAGTGTTTGTTCAGTAACAGTGTTAAATAGCTCTATATTGTGACAGTAATCATTACTATAGAGTGTTTGTTCAGTAACAGTGTTAAATAGCTCTATATTGTGATAGTAATCATTGCTATAGAGTGTTTGTTCAGTAACAGTGTTAAATAGCTCTATATTGTGACAGTAATCATTACTATAGAGTGTTTGTTCAGTAACAGTGTTAAATAGCTCTATATTGTGATAGTAATCATTACTATAGAGTGTTTGTTCAGTAACAGTGTTAAATAAATCTATATTGTGATAGTAATCATTACTATAGAGTGTTTGTTCAGTAACAGTGTTAAATAGCTCTATATTGTGACAGTAATCATTACTATAGAGTGTTTGTTCAGTAACAGTGTTAAATAGCTCTATATTGTGATAGTAATCATTACTATAGAGTGTTTGTTCAGTAACAGTGTTAAATAGCTCTATATTGTGATAGTAATCATTACTATAGAGTGTTTGTTCAGTAACAGTGTTAAATAGCTCTATATTGTGATAGTGATCATTACTATAGAGTGTTTGTTCAGTAACAGTGTTAAATAGCTCTATATTGTGACAGTATATATTGATAGAGTATTGTTCAGTAACAGTGTTAAATAGCTCTATATTGTGATAGTAATCATTACTATAGAGTGTTTGTTCAGTAACAGTGTTAAATAGATCTATATTGTGATAGTGATCATTACTATAGAGTGTTTGTTCAGTAACAGTGTTAAATAGCTCTATATTGTGACAGTATATATTGATAGAGTATTGTTCAGTAACAGTGTTAAATAGCTCTATATAGTGATAGTAATCATTACTATAGAGTGTTAGTTCAGTAACAGTGTTAAATAGCTCTATATTGTGATAGTGATCATTACTATAGAGTGTTTGTTCAGTAACAGTGTTAAATAGCTCTATATTGTGATAGTAATCATTGCTATAGAGTATTTTATCAGTAACAGGAGTCTCCATGTCTCTCCAGCTCTTTAATAAATATAAATTAAAATGTTTGATCGTCACCAATTTCAGGACCGAGAACCAATTCATCACCTTACATTTTAAATAGTTCCAATCCTGTCTGGACATGTTTTACTTTACTTTGTTTCATCACTTTCAATTCCGCTTAATGTATCCTGTATGAGTTCTCTCTTCTGATTGGATGAAATTGGCATCCCGAGCAGAAAAAGCATTCACTGTTAACTAAAGAGATGGAGCGACGAGGAGAACCCTGTTACTGAACGACTAGAACAAAACTAAAAAAAACTTTAACTCATACATGGACAACTGGCGGCCTGGGGGCCACATGCGGCCCCCACCTTCACTTAATGCGGCCCACAGGTTAATATCAGAATAGTGATATATTATTGATTTCAGCTGTTATGATTCTAAACATGCAAACATGACCCGCTTTAATGACTTCAGTCTATATTAGTAGCTTAATGACTAGTATTAACATTATAATATCTTTTTTAATGTCCAATGTATTTATATTTCAGTTCATAAAGTTAACATAAGTATATAATATAACTAAATGCATTTTAATGAAGTAAACATTTTACTTAATACAGGATTCTAATTCAAACATAGCAAAAACAGCAGAGCTACAAGTTCAGAACGTGTCGCACTGAGACGCCTTTTGAGCTTGTAGATGTGCTATTTGTTCAACTTTTGTGTGATATAGAATGGTGAAGTACGGCATTAATTTACCAAACAGTTAAAATACAGAGATGAGAGGTTTCTGCCCGACAGTATATGTAATGTGTTCCTCTGGAGTGAGTGTGGAAATATATAGTTGTGTGTGTGTGTGTGTGTGTGTGTGTGTGTGTGTGTGTGTGTGTGTGTGTGTGTGTGTGTGTGTGTGTGTGTGTGTGTGTGTGTGTGTGTGTGTGTGTGTGTGTGTGTGTGTGTGTGTGTGTGTCACACACTGAGTGACTGAGTAAGAGAAAGTGACAGTTGAGGTTGTGGCTCCCTCTAGTGTTGAAGTAAAGTCAGTGAGATGTTTTAATCTCCAGGGGGAAAGATTTCACAAACAGTGTAAATAGCAGATCTACAAGCCCACAAGCATAATGATGCTATGAATTAACTGTAATCTACCTTTTATATAACATGGAGTGAATGAGTTGCAATTAAAGTGTGGAAGAAGTACTCACATGTGTACAAGTAAAAGTATCAATACTGCAATGAAGAAATACTCTGTTACAAGTAAAAAGTCCGGTATTCAAAAATGCACTTGAGTAAAAGTATTAAAAGTCTGCTCCATTTGGAGGAGGCTGTTTCCTTTATCCATGATTTATGTCTGCTATGTCTGACAAGTCAACTATGTAGCAATGTTCTGCCTCATAGGCACTTTGTAACTATAGATATATAGATATAGATATAGATATAGATATAGAGATGGATGGATGTATGCAAGCCCATAGCCGCGCTATGGGCTTGTAGATCTGCTATTTTTTGAAAAATCTTGAAGATTCGTGCAAATCTTTGATTACATTTCTTTTAAAGTGAACATTTTAACACAAATCTTTGCTTCTGGGAGTGCCTGGCACAGCATATTTTCAGATGGGGGTCCGCGGCCAAATATATATATCAATATGGGGGTCCCTGGCATGAAAAAGTTTGAGAAGCACTGGTTTAAACGCTCCCCCCCCCCCTCTTACTGTATCTCACGTACATGCCCCCCCCCCCCCCCCCCCCTCCTCTTTGTATTTTCTCTCCTCAGCTGTAGAGCTTGTACAACAATACATTTCACACACTTCTTAACACCTGTTTAATCTGATGATAAAGATGTTTCTGGTTCTGCTGCACTGTGAGCTGTGCTTCACTAGTATGACATTCAGTCAAATAGATATGTGTATTCTGACTGTGTGTGTGTGTGTGTGTGTGTGTGTGTGTGTGTGTGTGTGTGTGTGTGTGTGTGTGTGTGTGTGTGTGTGTGTGTGTGTGTGTGTGTGTGTGTGTGTGTGTGTGTGTGTGTGTGTGTGTGTGTGTGTGTGTGTGTGTGTGTTTCAGTTGCATATGATTCCGGAGCCGTTCATAGTTACGGTGAGTCATCATCACACAACACAGTTTATATACATCTCTACTATTTAAAGGTGCTGTTTATTTGTTAACGTATTTAAACGGATCCCCATTATCTGACGTCTTCCTGGGGTCCAAAACGTTAAAATATATTAACAAAAACATTCAACATATCACAGAGCAGGGGTCTTCAACGTTTTCAGCCCAAGTACCCCCTAGCTGAGAGAGATATGAAGCAGGGACCCCCTCTATATTGTATAAAATTGTGTTTCAGATTCAACTTTTTTTGTTGACGTGGTCTGCTCTTTTTCCCTCTACACCTAAACCCCTCTGCCAAAAACAGCAGATCTACAAGCTCAGAACGCGAGGCGTTGTGAGCTTGTAGATCTGCTGTTTTTGGCTAAAGTTCTCCTCAGAAAAGGGATGCTAGGGTTCAAGTGGTTAATGTAAATCAAATAATAATCATATCACAAAGATTTGGCGGACCGCCTGTAGTAACTCTGAGGACCCCCTGTTGAAGACCCCTGTCATAGAGTATTACAAAGAAATAAAAAAAAAACAGCAAAAACGAAATAGTACATTTTATAAAAGTCGATAATCACATGAAAAGAGATACCAGGGATTTAAAAAGTAGCTCTATCGATCTGGTATGTAAGAATAGATGTTACTGTATGTTTTGAGTGAGTGTATGAAGACAAAGCTTCCTTTTGAAAACTGTCTTTTTCTCTGCTGTTAAGAATCCCACTTGGAAGACTATTCTCCAAAGACTATTCTCCAAAGTACAATTGACCTTTAAAAAGCATCTGTTCATGGTTTTGGTTTCTTTGGTAGAGGTAAAGTTATCTGTCCATCACACGCTCCACCAGTGGAGTCTGTGTGAATCTCTGAGCAGCAAGTTACATTATTATAGAAACAGAATGGAGTCTGGATGTTAACACATTCGGGGCCAGAATTGTATAATAATATTGCGTTCGGTGCCAGAAATCTCACCGTTGCGCTGCGCTGTCTAAAGCTCTAGACTCCACGACGAGCAATCCATGAAAAACGATGCATGCGTGCACGGTGCACGATGGTCCTGGCTAACGCCTGGAACGATAACATCTCTCACGCGAGTCACAATGGCGGAGTGATCGTGCATCGAAAATGACTTGTTTTCCCCGTCGGAAAAAAGTTTCGTTTTTTTTTGCAAGGAGATGGAACGGAAGCGGTCGGTGAGCCATGTTTTTTGACACCGTGATCCATCTATCCCTTCCTTCTCAGAATCACCATGGGTGATTCCAGAGCTGCGCTAGCCCCTCCCGTGTGGAAAAAACAAAAAAAACAAAAAGATTGATTTCACGTAGATTTACGGTTTTGTCACCCAAGGTGTTAATGACTCTATGAACATGTGGAAGTAAACTAGTAGAAAGTCTTTGTTTGACACTTTGCCAAGCAAGACGTTCATGCATATCGTTCACACTTGTTCTAAAAGAACAACCCAGAACCAGGGGCGTGTACAGACATTTTGAGGGGCAGGTGCTCAAGTAAATTATACTTTTTTTTGTTTACTTGGTCTGCTCTTTTTTCCCCTCTGCACCTATACCTCTTTGCCAAAAATAGCCGATCTACAAGCCCACAACGCCTCGCAGCGCGAGGCGTTGTGGGCTTGTAGATCTGCTATTTTTGGCTAAAGTTCTCCTCAGAAAAGGTGGTTATGGTAAAAAGAAAAATCATATCACATAAAGATTTGGCGGACCCCCTGTAGTAACTCTGAGGACCCCCTAGGGATCCCGGATCCCTGCTGTAAACTGAAAGAAAAAACACGTTTTTTTCTCCTTTTTTTCAAAAGGGCACTTCTGGTCAAGAGGGCAAAGGGCAGGTGCTGTAGCACCACCTAGAGTCTATCTGTGCACGTCCCTGTCCAGAACTAGTCTGGCAGCCTTACATTACATTACATTCTATGTGCTGTGAGTGATACTGCTTTGTTCAAATAAGTGTTAAATATAGTAACGTCCTACCTGGTCATCCTACAGCGTCACACAGAAGCAGCAAAAGTAGCAGATCTGTACAACACAACAATCTTCAACAAACTCTAAACCAGGGGTCTTCAACGTTTTCAGGCCAAGGACCCCTTGGCTGAGAGCGGGATAAAGCAGGGACCCCCCATTATATATAAACAATGGAGGGAATTTGTGTGGAAGAATTTAATACGCTTTTTTTATTACACCTAAAATCCGAAGTAAACATGTGAGTAAGAGACAGTGTGGGCATCTAGTTGATGTATAACTATGATGAAAATTACAGGCCTCTCTCATCTTTTTAAGTGGGAGAACTTGCACAATGGTGGCTGACTACATACTTTTTTGCCCCACTGTCTAAAATGCCACAGATGATTTCCCAGCTTTAAAGGGTTAACGTTTAGTTGTCGTTGTTTGTGTTGTTTTCCCAGGTGGGGGCGTGGCAACAGCGGCCGCGGCCGCCGCCACTGCCACCGCCGCCGTGGGAGGGGCCAGCGGGCGGCTGGTGGTCCGCGCGGCCCACCCCTTCCAGGGCCAGCAGCCCGGAGACCTGAGCTTCAGCGCGGGCGACTCCATCACCGTGCTCACCCAGACCCCCTCCCAGTACGACTGGTGGGAGGGGCAGACGCAGGACGGCCGCGTCGGCATCTTCCCCGCCAACTTCGTCTCGTACGGCTGAACACGCGCACATGCACACACGCACGCTTGTCTTTCTATACTTGTGAGGACATCAACCATCTTTAGGACGACGATTTTTGGCACTTTGATTTCCTGTTTTACCGTAAGCCTAAAGTTGAAAAGTTGAAAAGTTTAACCCATTGAGACCTGAAGCCGATTCTACATGTCTCCTAAATCTCAACAGTTTTCTGAAAAACGTATGTTTCTATATCAGTGGTGCTCAATCTTTTTCATGTCAAGGACCCCCAAAATTATATGTATTTGGCTGCGGACCCCCATCAAAATATTTTGTTCCAGGGACCCCCCAGAAGCAAAGATTTGAGTTAAAAATGTTCGCGTTAAAACAATATATATTCAAAGATTTGCGCACATTTTCACGATTTTTCAAAAATAGCAGATCTACAAGCTCGTAGCGCGGCCCTCGGTGCCGCGCTACGAGCTTGTAGATCTGCTATTTTTGAATAGCCAAAAGTGTAAAATAATGCTTTTTAGCTCAAATCTAAACATGACACAGTTCCAGGTCTTAATGGGTTGAATCACTCTTATCTCTAATCCCTAAAACTAACTTCTAAATGTCTAATCCTAAACCTAACATCAATCCTTTTTCTAATAGTAAATGGATCTCTAAAAAACTTTTTTTTTAAACAACCATTTTGTTTTGTTTACAATGTACATCTCTGTTATTCTAGTTAGTCCTCACAAGTCTAGTAATACAAACAAACACACACACACACACACATGCATAATATGCATGTGCGTACGTACACACATAAACACACGCGCAACTATGCATATGCACACGCACGTACGCAAGCGCACGCACAGGTGAATGCACACAGACATGCACTAGCACACGCGTGCGCACACATGCACGCACACATGCACACACACACACACACACACACACACACACACACACACACACACACACACACACACACACACACACACACACACACACACAAACACAAACATAGTTGTATTTATTTTTACAGACAAAGAAGACATACTGTATGTAGACATATAGTCATACCTTGTATGCAGTCTGTTTTCTTTTTCTATAGGGTTTTCTGATGTTTAAAGATGCATGCATTGCACACGTGCACACACACGCACGCACACACACACGCACGCACGTGCGCGCGCGCGCACACACACACACACACACACACACACACACACACACACACACACACACACACACGAGCAGGTTGTGTTTTGGTGAAACAGCTGAATCTTTGTATTCGGTCGGTGCATGAGGTGTTTGTTACTCTTGTTCAGATTACTTTTTAGATGGCATTAGATTACATTAAATTGTATCAAATTACATTAGATTACATTACATTGTTTTAAATCACATTAGATTACATCAGATGACATTACATCAGATTACATTACGTTGCACTTTACTGCTCCCTCGGCTGTTACGGCCGTCAGGGTGAGGTTCACTAGTTACAGCATCCACCATGCAGAAAGAAGGTCACAAAACAATCCTTAACCTTTGATACCTGGAACACTTCTGTGTCACTTTAGATGTCTTTGGCTATTCAAAAATAGCAGATATAAACCCATTGATACCTGGAACGCTTCTGTGTCACTTTAGATGTCTTTGGCTATTCAAAAATAGCAGATATAAACCCATTGATACCTGGAACGCTTCTGTGTCACTTTAGATGTCTTTGGCTATTCAAAAATAGCAGATATACAAGCTCATAGCGCGGCACCGAGTGCCGCGCTATGAGCTTGTAGATCTGCTATTTTTGAAAAATCGGGAAAATATTTTTTAAATATTTTTTTCCGAAAAACTGTTAGGATTTAGATTTTTTCAAAGAATCGCCTCAGGTCTTAATGGGTTAAAGGTAGAATAAGTGATATGTTTTTGTTGTTGTTGATATAAGTGTTAAATATCTCTATGTTCTGACAGTAATCATTGCTATAGAGTGTTTGTTCAGTAACAGGAGTCTCCATGTCTGTCCATCTCTTTAATAAACACAAGATGCATGTTCAGGTCGAGATTCCAATTTCATCCAATCAGGAGGAGAGAGAACTGGCACAGGAAATGAGTTGGAACTGGAACCATAGATATAGAAACCTAGACACCTCATTGGTCCATAGATATAGAAACCTAGACACCTCATTGGTCCATAGATATAGAAACCTAGACACCTCATTGGTCAATAGATATAGAAACCTAGACACCTCATTGGTCCATAGATATAGAAACCTAGACACCTCATTGGTCCATAGATATAGAAACCTAGACACTTCATTGGTCCATAGATATAGAAACCTAGACACCTCATTGGCCTCTGCGGTTCGTTCGTACCATTCAAAGTGACTACTGGCCAATCACAGCGCGTTGACAACTGGCCAATCACAGCTGCCTCTTACGAAAAAGACCCCCCCCCCCACCTGCCTCTGATTGGCCTACCTATAGCAGTGTGTACCATCACTATATAGATCTATTTAACACTGTTACTGAACAAACACTCTATAGTAATGATTACTATCACTATATAGATCTATTTAACACTGTTACTGAACAAACACTCTATAGTAATGATTACTATCACAATATAGAGCTATTTAACACTGTTACTAAACTAACACTCTATAGTAATGATTACTATCACTATATAGATCTATTTAACACTGTTACTAAACTAACACTCTATAGTAATGATTACTATCACAATATAGAGCTATTTAACACTGTTACTGAACAAACACTCAATAGCAGTGAGTACCATCACTATATAGATCTATTTAACACTGTTACTGAACAAACACTCTATAGTAATGATTACTATCACAATATAGATCTATTTAACACTGTTACTGAACTAACACTCTATAGCAGTGAGTACTATCACTATATAGATCTATTTAACACTGTTACTGAACTAACACTCTATAGCAGTGAGTACTATCACTATATAGATCTATTTAACACTGTTACTAAACTAACACTATAGCAGTGAGTACTATCACTATATAGAGCTATTTAACACTGTTACTAAACTAACACTCTATAGCAGTGAGTACTATCACTATATAGATCTATTTAACACTGTTACTGAACTAACACTCTATAGCAGTGAGTACTATCACTATATAGATCTATTTAACACTGTTACTAAACTAACACTCTATAGCAGTGAGTACTATCACTATATAGATCTATTTAACACTGTTACTGAACTAACACTCTATAGCAGTGAGTACTATCACTATATAGATCTATTTAACACTGTTACTGAACTAACACTCTATAGCAGTGAGTACTATCACTATATAGATCTATTTAACACTGTTACTAAACTAACACTCTATAGCAGTGAGTACTATCACTATATAGATCTATTTAACACTGTTACTGAACTAACACTCTATAGCAGTGAGTACTATCACTATATAGATCTATTTAACACTGTTACTAAACTAACACTCTATAGTAATGATTACTATCACTATATAGATCTATTTAACACTGTTACTAAACTAACACTCTATAGCAGTGAGTACTATCACTATATAGATCTATTTAACACTGTTACTAAACTAACACTCTATAGCAGTGAGTACTATCACTATATAGAGCTATTTAACACTGTTACTAAACTAACACTCTATAGCAGTGAGTACTATCACTATATAGATCTATTTAACACTGTTACTAAACTAACACTATAGCAGTGAGTACTATCACTATATAGATCTATTTAACACTGTTACTAAACTAACACTATAGCAGTGAGTACTATCACTATATAGATCTATTTAACACTGTTACTAAACTAACACTCTATAGCAGTGAGTACTATCACTATATAGAGCTATTTAACACTGTTACTAAACTAACACTCTATAGCAGTGAGTACTATCACTATATAGATCTATTTAACACTGTTACTGAACTAACACTCTATAGCAGTGAGTACTATCACTATATAGATCTATTTAACACTGTTACTAAACTAACACTCTATAGCAGTGAGTACTATCACTATATAGATCTATTTAACACTGTTACTGAACTAACACTCTATAGCAGTGAGTACTATCACTATATAGATCTATTTAACACTGTTACTGAACTAACACTCTATAGCAGTGAGTACTATCACTATATAGATCTATTTAACACTGTTACTAAACTAACACTCTATAGCAGTGAGTACTATCACTATATAGATCTATTTAACACTGTTACTGAACTAACACTCTATAGCAGTGAGTACTATCACTATATAGATCTATTTAACACTGTTACTAAACTAACACTCTATAGCAGTGAGTACTATCACTATATAGATCTATTTAACACTGTTACTGAACTAACACTCTATAGCAGTGAGTACTATCACTATATAGATCTATTTAACACTGTTACTAAACTAACACTCTATAGTAATGATTACTATCACTATATAGATCTATTTAACACTGTTACTAAACTAACACTCTATAGCAGTGAGTACTATCACTATATAGATCTATTTAACACTGTTACTAAACTAACACTATAGCAGTGAGTACTATCACTATATAGATCTACTGTACCCTACCTATAATCAATCTATGAACCCGAGTGTCCTTGTTCTGGGGCAAATCTACAAGCTCACAGCGCCTCAACGCAACGACGTTTTGAGCGTGTAGATCTGCTATTTGGTATAGAGGGTCAGCTAAGGATATCGCTGTTGTCGGGCAGAAACACGTTTCCATATTTAAACTTTTTTGTGTTTTTTTGGTAAATGAACGCCCTACTCGATCATACTACAGCGTCACACAAGAGCAGCAGATCTACAAGCTCTAAACTGTTGCTTTTCAGGGGAAAAAAATAACTTGTGTTCCAATGGATCCCATGTATTTATTATTTAAATCACACGCTCATTAATACTTTTCAATGGTTCAGTATTTATAAAACCCACTGACACACTTAACATCTTTCACCTAAATATTTGTTTCCCAAAATAGTAAAAAAAATAGCCGATCTACAAGCTCACAGCGGGTCGCATCTCGTCACGTTGTGAGCTTGTAGATCGGCTATTTTTTACTATTTTTTTGTGACGCAGTAGTATGACAAAGTAGGACATTAATTTAGGATATATAAAATATGAAGGTACGTGGTTTCGGCCTGACAACAGCACTACAGGGTTTAAGTCGTGTCTAAGACCCCCAAATTCACACATATATGCCCACGGACCCCCATTTGAAAAGATATGCCAGGGACTCAACCATTTTGATTTCTTGGGGGTCCCAATCTACACTGTATCATCATCATTAGTGTTCATATAACTCTGAGAGTGTACAAATGGAACCAAATGGACCCGTTAGGGTCCATTTGGTTCCATTTGTACACTCTCAGAGTTACAGACACATAAGGGTCCATTTGGTTCCTAACTATAATTTAGCTGGGGACCCCCTGGAACCCCCTCAAGGACCACTGATGGTCCCCGGACCGCTGGTTGAGAACCACTGGTTTAAGTGGTCAATTAATCAATTCTATCAATCAATGTGATCTGTTGTAAACAGAACACTGAAAACAGCCTTTATTACAGCTGTTACCTCTAAAGATGTTTCAATGTTGAGTCTCATATTTCTCCTAATTATGTGTGTGTGTGATTTCATAAATCCTTTGAGATCCTCTTGTGTATGACGATGTGTATCTATGCTTTCATGTTTTAAAAGTTTAAAAACAATATTGTGTGTTCACTTTTAAGGAGGCTGTATTTAGGTTCTTGGTGACTTTTAAGGAGGATGTATTTAGGTTCTTGGTGAGTTTTAAGGAGGATGTATTTAGGTTCTTGGTGAGTTTTAAGGAGGATGTATTTAGGTTCTTGGTGACTTTTAAGGAGGATGTATTTAGGTTCTTGGTGAGTTTTAAGGAGGATGTATTTAGGTTCTTGGTGAGTTTTAAGGAGGATGTATTTAGGTTCTTGGTGACTTTTAAGGAGGATGTATTTAGGTTCTTGGTGAGTTTTAAGGAGGATGTATTTAGGTTCTTGGTGACTTTTAAGGAGGATGTATTTAGGTTCTTGGTGAGTTTTAAGGAGGATGTATTTAGGTTCTTGGTGAGTTTTAAGGAGGCTGTATTTAGGTTCTTGGTGACTTTTAAGGAGGATGTATTTAGGTTCTTGGTGAGTTTTAAGGAGGCTGTATTTAGGTTCTGTGTGAGCTCTTAGAACAAAGATGAAGGATTCATTTAGATGAATAATCACACTGTGCCTTGTGTTTTTTATATACAAAATGGTTTGGGCATTAAATTAATAAATCTATATCATATTTAAGACCAGTGTTTGTATTACATTTTCTTGAGGCACCACTGTTTTCTCTGCATTCTATTTAAGAATTGAGGCCTGATTTCTACAAAATGTCTTCTAAATCCTAACAGTTTTTTTATTATTATTATTATGGTAACACAAATAACACCCACCTGACCTTTTACGTAACCGCGGTAACAATGTCAAATTAGGTCACTTCTTTCGCACCACTACCTGAAGGCCGTTTCATCCACAGCCAGCACCTTCCTGGCATTTTTGCTTCCAGTAGCTGGACCCTACATTGAGAATAATGCAGTCAAGATAGCACATTTAAGAAGGTGCTCATTTAGTAAAGACACTAATTTCGGATCATTTTAATTACAACATTCAGCAATGCATATATGAGCACAAATGACATGAGGATTGACCTGTAAAACAAACAATAGTTAAGTAAGCCAAGCTAAGACAACATGTAGTCTACACTGCAGTGAATCATGTTGTCTAGCCAAAGTGAGATTTATGCACTTGACAGACTTTATGCTGCTGTGAGAAACATGGGATTAAACTAAGGCATTAAAGTAACTGTTTTCCTGTTCTCTGTTATACATTATAGTTCCTAAGTACAGTAACCAGGTTAAAGTTACTAAAGTTAAAAAAATGGCATTACTTGGGTGAGGCCTTCACTGAAATCTGTCATGCACGTCCCAGCAGAGTGATTCAAATTCAACAGCTAAGAAGTATCACAGTAGCTCTCACTCTCGATAAAGCATATGTTAATTCCAAATATTAACACCTCAGTCTACAGTCTTTCTATGCTTATGTGTTCACTAATGATTATTTGTCCTAGTGTCTATGCTGACCTGGTCTTGGCTAGACACCTGTCACTCCCCTTCTCAGCTCATGTGTGATTAGAGCCTGACACTATAAAGAGGAACTGTAGCCAGCTCTCGGCTATTCCCCCCAGCACCCCAGCAGAGCACAAGAGTTTATTGGTTCCCTTGACTATTTGTACTTTCTTTATTTCAGTTACGATGGGCTGATTGTAAGTGTTTTTAATGTTTGGTATGATTTTCGTTATTGGTTACTTTGTACTTTGTGTTTTGGTAGTTCATGGGAGTCTGGTGAAAGGACACAATTGTAACTTTAATTAGAAATATAAATAAAGATTCTTTATTTAACTGCTGTCCCTTCAGACTCAGTGATTTCATTTCCCATAGAGTGTGAGGACGTAGTCTTCTTCGTTTGCCACCTTCACCTTCTCGACGATGACAGGGAGTACTGCTTCTGCTTCGACAAAAGGACCCGCAGATTAACATGTATTTGTCCACAGACCCCCATCTGATAAGATTTGGTTTTAAATATACTTATTTTCAGGTTTGTGTGTGATTGTGTGCTAACAATGTGTGTTAACATAATTTATACACTAGTCTTGACTTTCTGTTCTGATTCAGATTACACAAACTAGGTATACCACCTGTTTGATGAATGTAACCGATATAGGGTGATGAGTTAAACAAAGGGGCTTTGAGGAATGTTCAGGATGATCTTATACAAGACCATAGATGTAATATAGTTGGATGATTACATGATATGATTAGATGGCGGACAAGTTTCAAATAACTTGATCATTGAGAGACAAATCCTTTAAGGTGTGCATCTTTTTTGGAAGCATATATTCATTCTGTAGATTTATTATTCACTGTAACACCTAATACAAGGGCACAGAAATGTGGCAGTCATAGGGGTCTTAAACGTTTTCAGGCCAGGGACCCCTGTTGGGGGGTGGTACAGCATATATTGTATAATGCAGGGGTCTTCAACGTTTTCAGGCCAAGGACCCCCTAGCTGAGAGAGAGAGATGAAGCAGGGACCCCCTCTATATTGTATAGAATGGTGTTTCAGATATACTTTTGCTGCTCTTTTCTCCCTCTACACCTATAACTCTTTGCCTAAAATAGCCGATCTACAAGCTCACAACGCCTCGCACTGCGAGGCGTTGTGAGCTTGTAGATCGGCTATTTTTGGCTAAAGTTCTCCTCAGAAAAGGGATGCTAGGGTTCAAGTGGTTAATATAAAAAAAGAAAAATCATATCACACAAAGATTTGGCGGACCCCCTGTAGTAACTCTGAGGACCCCCTAGGGGTCCTGGACCCCCTGTTGAAGATCCCCGGTATAATGTATAACATTGTGTTTCATATGTATAGACATACCATGTTGTGCATTCAAGCTATTCAAATAATAGATTAATATATTCATTCATATCCACTGCCATTAGTAAACATAATTTACTAACTGAGAAGAATGTAATACTATCAACAATCTACCACACTTTAAGTATATTTTGATGCCGATACTTTTGTACTTTTACTCAAGTACATTTTCATTACCAGACTTGTACTTGTAACGGAGTGTTTCTACAATTGGAGTATTGATATAACTGATTCATTGATATTCGTTGTTAAATACATATTACAATGTATGTCTATTATTATTATTATTATTATTATTATTATTGCTGTTATATATTTCGCTAACTTCTTCTCTTTAACTTTTAAATTAGTGAAATGACGTTTGCATTGAAAACAAATGTATCTATTTTTGGTTCGTGCGCATGTGCGTGCTTGTAATAGTGTGTGTGTGTGTGTGTGTGTGTGTGTGTGTGTGTGTGTGTGTGTGTGTGTGTGTGTGTGTGTGTGTGTAGGGAAGGGGGGCGGGGCTTGTGTCGTGTTCGTGTCGTGTTTGTGTGTGCACGTCATAGAGTTGTTTGGGTGCGTGCGCACGTGCGTGCGTGTAACAGCATGTGTATGTGGCCGGGGGGGGGGGGCTGTGCTTGCGTACACGCGAGAGGGCATTCCCGGGGATGCCCTCTCGCATGTACGCATGTCTGCTTGTCAGACCAATCACAGCCCTTGCTGTGTTGTCCCTCCCCTTAACTACGCCGCACTTACAGAGCTCGGCTCAGTTCTCAAGGTTTACAGCGGATGCTAGGTCGCTCGATACTAGGTCTCTCCGGTCGATGATAGATTACTATTGGAAACTGTTCTACTTGATTTCGGTTCATATATCACTGATCTACTTTCATGTCGTCGTCTTTTGTCTGAGGTGAGTAATATTACTTGATTACTTGCACATTAATCAACATGTTGGTTTTCACATCCGTGTAATGAACCAGAGTTAGCCAGAAGCTAGCTTTCATCTGTAGTCCCTGAGCAGGCTGTTAAAAGTGCTTTTCAACCTTTTTTTGCGTCAAGGACCCCCAAATTGACACACATTAGCCCAGGAACCCCCATTTGAAAAGTTATGCCAGTGACCCCAATAAGAGACGATTTTTACGGCTCTAGCAGGGATTCTCAAACATTTCAATTTCAAGGACCCCCAGTTTAACATGCATTAAGGCTACAGACCCACATTTAATGGCATTTCTATCTCTGGGACGCCAACCTTTATTATAAAATCAATGTTAATTTAACTCTGAGAGTGTACAAATGGAACCAAATGGACCCGTTAGGGTCCATTTGTCACACTCTCAGAGTTACAGACCCAAAAGGGTCCATTTGGTTCCTATCTATCATTTAGCCGGGGACCCCCTGGAACTCCCTCAAGGACCACTGGTGGTCCCCGGACCACTGGTTGAAAACCACTGCCATACAAGACCAGTAGACATAGTACAGGAGACAGAACAATGATATTTTATATGTTGGTGGACTTTACTGAGACAATGGCAAACAACGTGGCTTTGACTCAGTATAGAGTAACATGAGTTTAACTCTAGAAGGAGATGCTGTTGTAATTTGACTGTTTTACTAGCAGTAAATAGACATTCATTTGACGCACTGTTTGGTTCAACAAGTGTTTATCTGCACCGAGCATTGTACTGGGTTGACTAATGTTAGAGGACGCCGTGGCTTTGCGGTTGTTTTCATTAACCTGGTTGCTTGTTTCTCTGAACCTGGCAACTGCCATGTCCGCTTATTGTAAGCGGATGGTCGCGCTTCTTTTGGGGCTTGTTTTGGGGTTGAAAAGGACCGTAATGAGAGTAGACGGTACACGGTCGGGCGTGCCGTGTCGGTTGCGCATGCGCGCCACTCTTAATTGTATATTAGGATCATCATATTTATGATTATGCCCACATTTGCCTCTAAATTGTGGAGAAACTGTCGATGCGGAACCAAACTGTCAAGCAATTGTTTCCGCCCAGACACGGTTCACTGTCGCACATCACAACGCGACGCGTTGTGAGCTTGTAGATCGGCTATTTTCAAATAGACTGTGTATAAAATAAGGCTAAAGTGGTTAAGGTATGTTTTATAATGTAATAATTTATATCTTAAAAGTAACTAGGAACTAAAGTTTTCAAATAATTGTAGTGGAGTAAAAGTACAATATTTGCCTCTGAGATGTAGTGGAGTAGAAGTAAAAGTATTGGAAATTGGAAATTGACATGCATTAGGGCTACAGACCCCCATTTAATGGCATTTCTATCACTTGGACCGCAATTTATATTGTAAAATCTATGTCAATTTACTGTAACTCTCAGAGTTACAGACCCATAAGGGTCCATTTGGTGCCTAAGCTATCATTTAGCTGGGGACCCCCTGGAACTCCCTCAAGGACCCCTGGGGGTCCCCGGACCCCACTTTGAGAACCAATGCGTTAGAGCAGTGGTTCCCAAACCTTTTAGCTCGAGACCCCAAATTAATCTTATGTCTCCCCGTGACCCAAACTAGTGAAAATAGCCGATCTACAAGCTCACAAGATGCGACATGTTGCGAGCTTGTAGATCTGCTATTTTCACAAATTCTTAAAAGTACTTTTCCCCCTCTAATTAATGGATTTTTAAATGTATTTGTATGCTTTCGAAAAAAAGTTTTTTGTTGGGAATGTTTTGATAATCTTTTGAAATAATAAAAAAAATGAGGAAGTTAGGAAACACAAAATAAACATATTTACTCGCGTGACCCATACAAATTGGTCCACGACCCACATATGGGTCCCGACACACTGTTTGGGAAACGGTGGGTTAGAGTACCTCTTTCTCAAGTGGTATGGTAACGGCCGTCTCTCTTTTGTCATGAGGCGGATCGCTGCTTGGAACAAGATAACAATAAAATCAACAGCAAGGGAAAAGCTGCCCGGCCGTCACCCACACATACAAGTTACCCACACGCTAAACCCAAACGTAGTCGAGCAATATGAATATGAGTAGAATGTGAGCTGCAGAAACACATTTAATTGATCTGGGTGCCATCGTTATAATAACCCATTAAAACCGGGAAAGCATCTGTCATTTTACATTTTAGCTGTATAGCAAAACACATTTTAAGAACACTTAAAAGATCTCTCAATAAATGTTCAAAAATAGCAGATGTACAATCTCACAGTCATCACTTCGTGCCGCGCTGCGAGCTTGTACATCTGCTATTTTTGAATAATTTTGAATGGATGCAACGTGTTCATTACTTTGCAACGTTCCCCATACATAGGCTGTCGCTCGTATTCGCTTGCGCAAAATTCACTTCAGTCGAACATAATTATTCAACGTACGCGAGTTGTGTCGCATCGGGCGTAGATGCAGAATCTTGTCACTCAAAACACAGTTTAGCAAGACTGCACATTTTAGAATGGAGGAGGAAGCCAAAAGTTCCCAGTGTTAAACACTGACGCATTTGATTTCTTTCTGAGATGCTGTGGCTTGTAGACTTAGAATAGGCTCTATACAGCAGCCATATTATCACTTCTTTCATAGGTGTTACCAATGATACTAATTCAATTCAATTCAATCTTTATTCAAGACACACACAGGGGGGTCCATAGTGAGGAACACTTAAAACATATAAAAACAAAACAAAACAATAAATAAACAAGGCAGGACTTTTAGCCTTATCTCTGCACACACAGGCTAGAGCGCCAGTGTCTCCATAGCTTAGATGACAGCCTAACAGAGCTCTTGGCAAGATTAGAGAGTGATACAACGATGCTGTTCACCCAATCTATACATCAGGTTTGGTAATACAGCAGGGCAAGTGGGTACATTTATTTCTACAAACATTTGACTGGCACTACAGCATCTTGGGGCTTTGAGCAGTAGCCTCATGCAGTCGTTATAGGCCACTGTCATTTTTTGCAGACTGCCCTTTTTGTAGCGTCGCCACAGGTGGGCCGTGTATAGCGGAGTGCAGTAAGCTTTAAAAAGTGAGATTTTCACTGGAGCGAACATAAGCATGTTGGCTTGAGCTTATAGTTTACGGCGCTGTCTAAAAATATCTCTGTCATCAGATAGGTCATTTGCTTGTTTAACAACATGTTAGAAGTTAGAAGTGTAACATGTATTTTCTGTTTATTGAAGAGCTGGACAGACAGGGAGACATCTGTTACTGAAAAAACACTCTATAGCAATGATTACAATTAGAATATAGTATTTTAACCTTTTAACAAAATACTTTTTGTTTTAACCAACAATGTAGGGGTCCCGGACCCCCTGTTGAAGACCTCTGCTCTAATGTGTTGTAACTATGCACAAATGTGTCTGTGCGCCGATGGATGCCTGTTGATGCTGTTTGCCTCAACCTTGTACGGCACTTTGCTCAGCTTCTGTTGTTTTTAAATGTGCTGTGTGTAGTGGCACACACCTGTGCCAGTCACACACCTGTGCCAGTCACAGGTGTCTGACTGGCACAGGTGTGTGTGGCAGGCACAGGTGTATGACTGTCACAGGTGTGTGACTGTCACAGGTGTGTGTGACAGGCACAGGTGTGTGGCAGGCACAGGTGTGTGTGGCAGGCACAGGTGTGTGACTGTCACAGGTGTGTGACTGTCACAGGTGTGTGTGTGGCAGGCACAGGTGTGTGTGCCAGGCACAGGTGTGTGACTGGCACAGGTGTGTGCCTGGCAACTGAGCATGGGTCCTGCAACTTTGACATCTGCCTTTGGTACCGTTGTGTAAATCTTGCCTGTAAATCTCTGGTTCCTCAGTGAAGCGAGGGGTCTTGGGTTGTTGTCTTCCTTGTTGACTTCACCAGTCTCACAGAACTTGGTCCTAAGTTTGGAAATGACGTTTACTTTAGTAAATGTATTCAAATAATTGTAGTGGAGTTAAAAGTACAATATTTGCCTATGAGATGTAGTGGAGTATTGGAAATTGGAAATACTCAGGTAAAGTACAAGTCCAGTGGTACTGGATTTGACGCTCAACAAAAGCTAATTCATCCTTATATTGCATAAACTTGTGTTGCAGATTAAAGCTTTTCGTTGGTTTCATGTGTATTTTCAGACATTTAACCACTTAAACCATCAACACTAAGTAAACTTTCACTCTGTACTTAGTCTGCTCTTTTTCCCTCTCTCTTTGCCGAAAATAGCCGATCTACAAGCTCACCACGAGGCGTTGTGAGCTTGTAGATCAGCTATTTTCAGCTAATGTTCCCCTCAGAATAGGGATGGTAGGGTTCAAGTGGTTAACGAAAAAACAAAAATCCTATCACACAAAGATTTGGCGGACCCCCTGTGGTAACTCTGAGGACCCCCTATGGGTCCCGGACCCCCTGTTGAAGACCTCTGCTCTAATGTGTTGTAACTATGCACATATATGTGTTTGTGCGTCGATGGATGCCTGTTGATGCTGTTTGCCTCAACCTTGTACGGCACTTTGCTCAGCTTCTGTTGTTTTTAAATGTGCTGTGTGTAGGGCAAGAGAAGCTGGTGTTCCGTTATGCAGATTACGCATTATTTGGTGTCAGCCCTGGAACCATTTGCAGGCAGGTGTGTGCCAGTCACATGTGTGTGCCAGTCACAGGTGTGTGCCAGGCACAGGTGTGTGCCAATCACAGGTGTGTGCCAGGCACGGGTGTGACGAAAAAACAAAACAAAAAAGCTACAGGTGTGTGTGTGCACACCTGTGACTGGCTCACACCTGTGACTGGCACACACACCAGTGCCTGTGTGTGACTGGCACAGGTGTGTGCCAGGCACAGGTGTGTGCCTGGCACCTGAGCATGGGTCCTGCAACTTTGACATCTGTCTTTGGTACCGTTGTGTAAATCTTGCCTGTAAATCTCTGGTTCCTCAGTGAAGCGAGGGGTCTTGGGTTGTTGTCTTCCTTGTTGACTTCACCAGTCTCACAGAACTTGGTCCTAAGTTTGGAAATGACGTTTACTTGTAACTTGTACATTGCTGTATTGAAGTGTGATGAAATTAAGGCATGAATGCAAATTTGACTTGATTTTAGCTACGTTCCTGAGCTGGAAGAAACACGATTGTACAAACCCCTGTCACTTGACCGTTAAAGGACAAAGTGTGCAGTGGTGTAAATTACTATGTACATTTACTCAAGTAACTGTACTTTTACTTCTACTCCACTACATCGCAGAGGCAAATATTGTACTTTTACTCCACTACATTTATTTGAAAACTTTAGTTACTAGTTACTTTGTAGATTTTTATTATTATTACAAACATACATTAACCACTTCAGCTCTGTATACATTTCGGCCATTTGAAAATAGCCGATCGACAAGCTCACAACGCATTGTGAGCTTGAACCCCCAGCATCCCTATTCTGGGGGGAACGTTGGCAAAAATAGCCGATCTACAAGCTCACAACGCACGCAGCGTGTTGTGAGCTTGTAGATAGGCCATTTTTGGCGAATCGATTTGTATAGAGTGAAAGAAGAGCGTACCAAATACACTCTTTACTGGTCTGTGTTATCAAGTACAGAGGGTTTAAGTGGTACTGGATTTGACGATCAACACAAGCTAATTCATCCTTGTGGATGACGGAGGACAATTTCACAATAAATTAAAATCTCTGCAATAACGATTATTGTGAGCGTTTGTAATGATAACTATTATCGCCCCATCCCTAGTTGTGACAGGATACAGTATACGTATTGTCTCACTTCACTGGCTCCCTGTCAATTTTAGAATTGATTTTAAGGTCCTTTGTATTTGCTTTTAAATATTTAAACGGGCTAGCATAGCTCCGCTGTACCTCGCTGAGCTCCTGGAA
Source organism: Gymnoscopelus microlampas (assembly GCF_963454915.1). Taxonomy (NCBI): domain Eukaryota; kingdom Metazoa; phylum Chordata; class Actinopteri; order Myctophiformes; family Myctophidae; genus Gymnoscopelus; species Gymnoscopelus microlampas. The sequence continues at coordinate 1,175,333 of NC_139961.1, read as the reverse complement.
CCATACGCCCTTAGCCAGGGCTCTGAGGTCTTGCCGCTCAGTCCTTACTGGGCGTTGGCAAAGACTAGCAAAAAGACGAGGGGTGGCCGCACTCGGTGCCGTGCTATGAGCTTGTATATCTGCTATTTTTGAATATAGCCAAAGAAATCTAAAATGACACACATGCTTTCCCGGTCTTAATGGGTTAAAACCCACCTATTCTCTTTGGCTTTTAATGTCACTGGATCCTCTAATGCAGGGGTCTAGGGATGCAAATTATCGATCAATTCATTAATTGATAATTGATAACCTTATCAACCGATTAACCGGTTAACTGATAAGCGGCGTTTTTTTTAAATCTGAGAATCTTAATTTCAGATTTTTAAAAAAATCCTAATAAAAAGTGCTTAGGAGCCGAGATAAAGCCTTTTTCAGAAAGTTAAACAAGAAGTGAATGGAGCAGAAAATCTTCAAATCATCATATCTTGGGTTCTGAACATTTAAAAAAACTTTTTTTTATTTTTTCAATTAATTGTTAATTGTTTGATTTAATCGGATAATTTCTTAATCGATTAATTCGATTAATAAATTAATTGTTAACATCCCTACAGGGGTCTTCAACGTTCTCAGGCCAAGGACCCCCTCTCTGAGAGAGAGATGGAGCAGGGACCCCCACTATATATTGCATAAACTTGTGTTGCAGATTAAAGCTTTTCATAGATGTTGCTTTCATGGTAATGTGTATTTTCAGACATTTAACCACTTAAACCATCGACACTAAGTAAACTTTCACTCGGTACTTAGTATGCTCTTTTTCCCCCTCTTTGCCGAAAATAGCCGATCTGTCTGTCTATCTGTCTGTCTGTCTGTCTGTCTGTCTGTCTCTCACTCTGTCTGTCTGTCTGTCTGTCTGTCTGTCTGTCTGTCTGTCTCTCACTCTCTCTGTCTGTGTGTTTGTTTGTGTCTGTCTCACTCTGTCTCTCACTCTGTCTGTCTGTCTGTCTGTCTGTCTGTCTGTCTGTCTGTCTGTCTGTCTGTCACTCTGTCTGTCACTCTGTCTCTCACTCTCTCTCACTCTCTCTCACTCTCTCTCACTCAGTCTCTCTGTCTCTCTGTCTGTTTCTGTCTCTCTGTATCTGTTTGTTCATGTGTTTTATACATATACATGCCGTGTGTCAACAAAGCAAATGCGTTGGCACCGCAGATAATCCATCTGAGGACATCATCCAGAGGACTCACGCCTTCTCTCTAAGTAAATGAATAACCTGAGCAGGTTTCATGGTTTCATGTCCACCTCTCCTGCAGGAACTAGAGTTGGTGGCCAAAGAGACCTGACAAGTTCAACATTGAAGAAGATGGACAGCGACTGACTCGGCGCAACTGTTCCTTCAGAACAGTCAGAACTGTCTGTCTGTCTCTCACTCTCTCTGTCTGTGTGTGTGTGTTTGTTTGTTTGTGTCTGTCTGTCTGTGTCTGTCTCTCACTCTGTCTCTCACTCTGTCTGTATGTCTGTCTGTCTGTCTGTCTGTCTGTCTGTCTGTCTGTCTGTCTGTCTGTCTCTCACTCTGTCTTTCACTCTGTCTGTCTGTCTGTCTGTCTGTCTGTCTGTCTGTCTGTCTGTCTGTCTGTCTGTCTGTCTGTCTGTCTCTCTGTCTCTCTGTCTCTCTGTCTGTCTGTTTCTGTCTCTCTGTGTCTGTCTGTCTGTGTCTGTCTCTCTGTTTGTGTCTGTCTCTCTGCCTCTCACTCTGTCTGTCTGTCTGTCTGTCTGTCTGTCTGTCTGTCTGTCTGTCTGTCTCTCTCTGTCTGTCTGTCTGTCTGTGTGTGTGTCTGTCTGTCTGTCTGTCTGTCTGTCTGTCTCTCTGTCTGTCTCACTCTGTCTCTCGCTCTCACTCTGTCTGTCTGTCTGTCTGTCTCTCTGTCTGTCTCACTCTGTCTCTCGCTCTCGCTCTCACTCTCACTCTGTCTGTCTGTCTGTCTGTCTGTCTGTCTGTCTGTCTCTCTGTGTCTGTCTGTCTCTCACTCTGTCTCTCGCTCTCACTCTGTCAGTCTGTCTGTCTGTCTGTCTGTCTGTCTCTCACTCTTTTTGTTTGTGTCTGTCTCACTCTGTTTCTCACTCTCTCTCACTCTTTCTGTCACTGTCTGTCTGTCTGTCTGTCTGTCTGTCTGTCTGTCTGTCACTCTGTCTGTCACTCTCTCACTCTGTCTCACTCTGTCTGTCTGTCTGTCTGTCTATCTATCTGTCTCTCTGTCTGTTTCTGTCTCTCTGTCTCTCTGTCTCTGTGTCTGTGTGTTCATGTGTTTTATACATATACATGCCGTGTGTCAGCAAAGCAAATGCGTTGGCACCGCAGATAATCCATCTGAGGAAATCATCCAGAGGACTCACGCCTTCTCTCTAAGTAAATGAATAACCTGAGCAGGTTTCATGGTTTCATGTCCACCTCTCCTGCAGGAACTAGAGTTGGTGGCCAAATAGACCTGACAAGTTCAACATTGAAGAAGATGACGGCGAGGTGAGACATTTAGCCACAGTACATGTCGCACATGCAGCTGAAGACGCAGATGTTTTGAGCTAGCTCATCAACCGTTTCGCCAGTTGGTACCGGTTGAAGAGCGCTGTGGCCTGGACTCTGTGTCAAGGATCTGCTTCTACAACGCTGCAGAAAAAATATAACAGAGATGTACAGACAGATCCCAGCTGTCAAACGACAATTGTTTAGCAGAAAAGACATGACCAGTCAGAGAAGTCATCCATTAACAAAGCTTGATCTGATAATCCAAGATGGAGTACAGAGAGTTGGAGGCCATCTCCATGCATCTGCCATACCAGAGCATGGAAAGCTCCTTCCACCACCTCCTTCTAACACCACCTCCTTCTAACACCACCTCCTCCTAACACCACCTCCTTCTAACACCACCTCTTTCCACCATGCTTCTGGTATGGCAGATGCATGGAGTAGGCCTCAAACTCTCAGTACTCCATCTTGGATTATTAGATCAAGCTTTGTCAATGGACGACTTCTCTGACTGATCATGTCTTTTCTGCTGCACAATTGTCGTTTGACAGCTGGTATCTGTCTGTATATCTCCATTTTTTTTCCTGCAGCATTGTAGAAGCAGATCCTTGACACAGAGAATCCAGGCCACAGTGCTCTTCAACCGGTACCAACTGGAGTAATGGTTGATGAGCTTGCTCAGGTTATTCATTTACTCAGAAAGTCTGCAGCGTCCGCACTGGCCGCAACGCTGGTCCCTAGAGATTCATCCAGGGTGGTCCTGCCAACGTTCCCAGTCTCCTGTGTGGCTCCTTTTACGAAGGTAGGCTGCCAAGATGTCCATGTGGACATGATGGAGGTCGTTTGGGGTAGAGCGGCTGAGTTGGATTTGACAGACCAGGAGTGTTGGTGTAGGGAGAGGGCACGGCTGAAGAGCTTTGCACATCACTGACTTCTTGCTGCAGCCCAAGTCAAAACACAGCATACCGCAGTGTGATAGCTGAAGTAAGTCTACAAGTACACCTGACTGGTAGCAATAGCCTGGTTGTGATGTGTAGATGTGATCAATCACGGTGTGCTCTTTGGTCATTGCAGTGGAGATAAGCATTTGTTGTGGCTTTTTTTTTAATTACGGGGCCAGGCTCTGCAGAGCAAGGCTCCATTTTGTTATTGGCATTATTTTTCTTCTTCTTCTCTGTGTCTGTCTGTCTGTCTGTCTGTAGGTGTCACTCACTGTGTCTGTCTGTCACTCTGTCACTCACTGTATCTGTCTGTCACTCACTGTGTCTGTCTGTCTGTCACACTGTGTCTGTCACACTGTGTCTGTCACTCTCTGTCTGTCTCTGTTTCTCTGTCTCTCTCTGTCTGTGTCTCCCTATCTGTGTCTGTCTCTGTGTCTGTCTCTCTCAGTCTGTCCCTCTGTCTGTACGTGTCTGTCTCTCTGTGTCTCTGTCTGCCTGCCTGCCTTTTTTTCTCTCAAGTTCAGTGTTATATGTTTCTATGGCTTATTGTGCATATTACTTATCATTACTTTCTTTTTTCTTTCTGCATTCACTGGCCCCGTATTATTGCTGTTTGCAGCTATATTTTTTATTTTATGTCTCTCTCTCTCTCTCTCTCTCTCTCTCTCTCTCTCTCTCTCTGTCTGTCTGTCTGTCTGTGTGTCTGTCTGTCTGTGTCTGTCTGTGTCTTTTTGTCTGTCTGTCTGTCTGTCCCGCTGTGTCTGCCTGCCTGCCTGCCTGCCTGCCTGCCTGTCTGTCTGTCTGTCTGTCTGTCTGTCTGTCTGTCTGTCTGTCTGTCTGTCTCTTTCTGTCTGTCTGTCTGTCTGTCTCTCTGTCTGTATGTGTCTGTCTCTCTCTTTCTGTCTTTCTGTCTGTCTGTGTCTGTGTGACGCCTTCTTGGCCTTAGATCTGTGTCGGAGTTCCTTGGGCTCCCCTCATTAGTGGGGAATCCTGCACACCTGTGTGGGGTGATTGCTCACCCTATATAATGGGGCATGAGCCTTCACTCTGTCTCTTGACATTCTTAACGGCAATCGATTATAGATTATAGATTAATTGTTAACATCCCTAGTCTCCATCTAAACTTCCTATAAAAACAGTGTGAACAAAACTGTTATGGCAAAAGCTACAGGCTAGTGATGCACTTAAAGTTTGGGCTTTTATGGATTGATGTGTTTTAGGTCGTTTTCAATGTTTTTTTAATTTATTTTGTAAATTCATGTGACGCGCCGTGTGCTAAAATGGATCGCTGCTACGTAATTTATTGTGACTATTTATTTTCAGTTATGCTACACACCGCCCGTCGCTACTACCGATCGGATGGCTTAGTGCGGTCCTCGGACGGGCGCCGCCGGAGTCGGTCACGGCCCCGGGGAGCGCTCGGAAGTCGCCCTAACTTGACGGGTACCCAGAACTCGAGGCTGTTTTCCGGAGAAAAACAGCCTCGCCGCCGCGGTCCACGGCCGGGGGCAGTGAGTGGCGCGCGTCACCGGGCTCCACGGGGCCCGTTCTTGCCTGCGGCGCTCAGCTGCCGTCCCCCGGCAGGGCCCAAAGGCCTTGTCAAACTCACGGGTACCCAGAACTCGAGTCTCTCCTCCGGGGGGGTCGTCGGGGGGTTCAATGTCCGCAGCCCCGATCCCCGCCACGGCGGGGCGGTGACCTGTGGCGCCCGGGGGTCCGTCGCCAAGAAAAAACCTTGCCGCGGTCCGCAGCCGGGTGTCGGCAGTGGCGCGTGCCGCCGGGCTCCTCGGGGCCCGGTCGCGCCCGCGTCGCTCAGCTGCCGCTCCTCCGGCCCGGGCCCAAAGGCCTTGTCAAACTCACGGGTACCCAGAACTCGAGTCTCTCCTCCGGGGGGGTCGTCGGGGGGTTCAATGTCCGCAGCCCCGATCCCCGCCTCGGCGGGGCGGTGACCTGAGGCGCCCGGGGGTCCGTCGCCAAGAAAAAACCTCGCCGCGGTCCGCAGCCGGGTGTCGGCAGTGGCGCGTGCCGCCGGGCTCCTCGGGGCCCGGTCGCGCCCGCGTCGCTCAGCTGCCGCTCCTCCGGCCCGGGCCCAAAGGCCTTGTCAAACTCACGGGTACTCAGAACTCGAGGCTCTTCTCCGGAGGGTCGTCGGGGGGTTCAATGTCCGCAGCCCCTATCCCCGCCTCAACCGGGCAAAGCCACTCGGCGGGGCGGTGACCTGTGGCGCCCGGGGGTCCGCCGCGGTCCACGGCCGGGGTCGGTGAGTGGCGTGTGGCGCCGGGCTCCACGGGGCCCGTTCTTGCCCGCGTCGCTCAGCTGCCGCTCCCGGCAGGGCCCAAAGGCCAAGAAAAACCTTGCCGCGGTCCGCGGCCGGGTGCGATGTCGGCAGTCGGGGCTCGGTCACGCCCGCGTCGCTCAGCCGCCGCTCCTCCGGCCCGGGCCCAAAGGCCTTGTCCAACTCACGGGTACCCAGACTTCTGAGCTCTCCACCGGGGCCGTGACCGACTCCAGCGGCGCCTGTCCGAGGACCTCACTAAGCCATCCGATCGGTAGTAGCGACGGGCGGTGTGTAGCATAACTGAAAATAAATAGTCACAATAAATTACGAAGCAGCGATCCATTTTAGCACACGGCGCGTCACATGATTTTACAAAATAAAATAAAAAAACATTGAAAACAACAACCTAACTAACACACATCACTCCATAAAAGCCCAAACTTTAAGTGCATCACTAGCCTGTAGCTTTTGCCATAACAGTTTTGTTCACACTGTTTTTAGCGGTGCCAGCCGCTCTACATTTGACTCTGTCTGTGTGTCTGTCCGTCCGTCCGTATGTTATGTCCGTCCGTATGTTTGAACACTCTGTCTCTCTGTCTGTGTCTGTCTCTCTGCTTCTCACTCTGTCTCTCTCTCTCTGTCTGTCTGTCTGTCTGTCTGTCTGTCTGTCTGTCTGTCTGTCTGTCTGTCTGTCTGTCTCTCTCTGTGTCTGTCTGTCTCTCACTCTGTCTCTCGCTCTCACTCTGTCTGTCTGTCTCTCTGTCTGTCTCTCTGTGTCTGTCTGTCTCTCACGCTGTCTCTCGCTCTCACTTTGTCTGTCTGTCTGTCTGTCTGTCTGTCTGTCTGTCTGTCTCTCACTCTCTTTGTTTGTGTCTGTCTCACTCTGTTTCTCACTCTCTCACTCTTTCTGTCACTCTGTCTGTCTGTCACTCTGTCTGTCACTCTCTCTGTCTGTCACTCTCTCTCACTCTGTCTCACTCTGTCTGTCTGTCTGTCTGTCTGTCTGTCTGTCTATCTGTCTCTCTGTCTCTCTGTCTCTGTGTGTTCATGTGTTTTATACATATACATGCCGTGTGTCAACAAAGCATATGCGTTGGCACCGCAGATAATCCATCTGAGGACATCATCCAGAGGACTCACGCCTTCTCTCTAAGTAAATGAATAACCTGAGCAGGTTTCATGGTTTCATGTCCACCTCTCCTGCAGGAACTAGAGTTGGTGGCCAAAGAGACCTGACAAGTTCAACATTGAAGAAGATGACAGCAACTGACTCGGCGCAACTGTTCCTTCAGAACAGTCAGAACTGTCTGTCTGTCTGTCTCTCACTCTCTCTGTCTGTGTTTGTTTGTTTGTGTCTGTCTGTCTGTGTCTGTCTCTCACTCTGTCTCTCACTCTCTCTCTCACTCTGTCTGTCTGTCTGTCTGTCTGTCTGTCTATCTATCTGTCTCTCTGTCTGTCTGTTTCTGTCTCTCTGTGTCTGTCTGTGTCTGTCTCTCTGTCTATGTCTGTCTCTCTGCTTCTCACTCTGTCTGTCTGTCTCTGTCTGTCTGTCTGTCTGTCTGTCTGTCTGTCTGTCTGTCTGTCTGTCTGTCTGTCTGTCTGTCTGTCTGTCTGTCTGTCTGTCTGTCTGTCTGTCTCTCACTCTGTCTCTCACTCTCACTCTGTCTGTCTCTATGTCTGCCTCTCTGTGTCTGTCTGTCTCTCACTCTGTCTCTCGCTCTCACTCTGTCTGTCTGTCTGTCTGTCTGTCTGTCTCTCTGTCTATCTCTCTGTGTCTGTCTGTCTGTCTCTCACTCTCTTTGTTTGTGTCTGTCTCACTCTGTTTCTCACTCTCTCTCTCTCACTCTTTCTGTCTGTCTGTCTGTCTGTCTGTCTGTCTGTCTGTCTGTCTGTCTGTCTATCACTCTGTCTGTCACTCTCTCTCTGTCTGTCTGTCTGTCTGTCTGTCTGTCTGTCTGTCTGTCTGTCTGTCTGTCTATCACTCTGCTTCTCACTCTGTCTGTCTCTCTCTCTCTGTCTGTCTGTCTGTCTGTCTGTCTGTCTGTCTGTCTGTCTGTCTGTCTGTCTGTCTGTCTCTCACTCTGTCTCTCACTCTGTCTGTCTCTCACTCTCACTCTGTCTGTCTGTCTCTCTGTCTATCTCTCTGTGTCTGTCTGTCTCTCACTCTCTTTGTTTGTGTCTGTCTCACTCTGTTTCTCACTCTCTCTCACTCTTTCTGTCTGTCTGTCTGTCTGTCTGTCTGTCTGTCTGTCTGTCTGTCTGTCTATCACTCTGTCTGTCACTCTGTCTGACACTCTCTCTCACTCTGTCTCACTCTCTCTCTCTGTCTGTCTGTCTGTCTGTCTATCTGTCTCTCTGTCTGTTTCTGTCTCTCTGTCTCTCTGTCTCTGTCTCTGTGTGTTCATGTGTTTTATACATATACATGCCGTGTGTCAGCAAAGCAAATGCGTTGGCACCGCAGATAATCCATCTGAGGACATCATCCAGAGGACTCACGCCTTCTCTCTAAGTAAATGAATAACCTGAGCAGGTTTCATGGTTTCATGTCCACCTCTCCTGCAGGAACTAGAGTTGGTGGCCAAATAGACCTGACAAGTTCAACATTGAAGAAGATGACGGCGAGGTGAGACATTTAGCCACAGTACATGTCGCACATGCAGCTGAAGACGCAGATGTTTTGAGCTAGCTCATCAACCGTTTCGCCAGTTGGTACCGGTTGAAGAGCGCTGTGGCCTGGACTCTGTGTCAAGGATCTGCTTCTACAACGCTGCAGAAAAAATATAACAGAGATGTACAGACAGATCCCAGCTGTCAAACGACAATTGTTTAGCAGAAAATACATGACCAGTCAGAGAAGTCATCCATTAACAAAGCTTGATCTGATAATCCAAGATGGAGTACTGAGAGTTGGAGGCCATCTCCATGCATCTGCCATACCAGAGCATGGAAAGCTCCTTCCACCACCTCCTTCTAACACCACCTCCTTCTAACACCACCTCCTTCTAACACCACCTCTTTCCACCATGCTTCTGGTATGGCAGATGCATGGAGTAGGCCTCAAACTCTCAGTACTCCATCTTGGATTATTAGATCAAGCTTTGTCAATGGACGACTTCTCTGACTGATCATGTCTTTTCTGCTGCACAATTGTCGTTTGACAGCTGGTATCTGTCTGTATATCTCCATTTTTTTTCTGCAGCGTTGTAGAAGCAGATCCTTGACACAGAGAATCCAGGCCACAGTGCTCTTCAACCGGTACCAACTGGAGTAATGGTTGATGAGCTTGCTCAGGTTATTCATTTACTTAGAAAGTCTGCAGCGTCCGCACTGGCCGCTGGTCCCTAGAGCTTCATCCAGGGTGGTCCTGCCAACGTTCCCAGTCTCCTGTTTGGCTCCTTTTACGAAGGTAGGCTGCCAAGATGTCCATGTGGACATGATGGAGGTCGTTTGGGGTAGAGCGGCTGAGTTGGATTTGACAGACCAGGAGTGTTGGTGTAGGGAGAGGGCACGGCTGAAGAGCTTTGCACATCACTGACTTCTTGCTGCAGCCCAAGTCAAAACACAGCATACCGCAGTGTGATAGCTGAAGTAAGTCTACAAGTACACCTGACTGGTAGCAATAGCCTGGTTGTGATGTGTAGATGTGATCAATCACGGTGTGCTCTTTGGTCATTGCAGTGGAGATAAGCATTTGTTGTGGCTTTTTTTTAAATTACGGGGCCAGGCTCTGCAGAGCAAGGCTCCATTTTGTTATTGGCATTATTTTTCTTCTTCTTCTTCTTCTTCTTCTCTGTGTCTGTCTGTCTGTCGGTGTCACTCACTCTGTCTCTCGCTCTCACTCTGTCTGTCTGTCACTCTGTCTGTCTCTCTGTGTCTGTCTGTCTCTCACTCTGTCTCTCGCTCTCACTCTGTCTGTCTGTCTGTCTGTCTGTCTGTCTGTCTGTCTGTCTCTCACTCTCTTTGTTTGTGTCTGTCTCACTGTTTGTTTCCTGACAAGTTCAACATTGAAGAAGATGACAGCAACTGACTCGGCGCAACTGTTCCTTCAGAACAGTCAGAACTGTCTGTCTGTCTCTCACTCTCTCTGTCTGTGTGTGTTTGTTTGTTTGTTTGTGTCTGTCTGTCTGTGTCTGTCTCTCACTCTGTCTCTCACTCTGTCTGTCTGTCTGTCTGTCTGTCTGTCTGTCTGTCTGTCTGTCTGTCTGTCTGTCTGTCTGTCTGTCTGTCTCTCTCTGTGTCTGTCTGTCTCTCACTCTGTCTCTCGCTCTCACTCTGTCTGTCTGTCTCTCTGTCTGTCTCTCTGTGTCTGTCTGTCTCTCACGCTGTCTCTCGCTCTCACTTTGTCTGTCTGTCTGTCTGTCTGTCTGTCTGTCTGTCTGTCTGTCTGTCTCTCACTCTCTTTGTTTGTGTCTGTCTCACTCTGTTTCTCACTCTCTCACTCTTTCTGTCACTCTGTCTGTCACTCTCTCTGTCTGTCACTCTCTCTCACTCTGTCTCACTCTGTCTGTCTGTCTGTCTGTCTGTCTGTCTGTCTGTCTGTCTGTCTGTCTGTCTGTCTGTCTGTCTATCTATCTGTCTCTCTGTCTCTCTGTCTCTGTGTGTTCATGTGTTTTATACATATACATGCCGTTTGTCAACAAAGCAAATGCGTTGGCACCGCAGATAATCCATCTGAGGACATCATCCAGAGGACTCACGCCTTCTCTCTAAGTAAATGAATAACCTGAGCAGGTTTCATGGTTTCATGTCCACCTCTCCTGCAGGAACTAGAGTTGGTGGCCAAATAGACCTGACAAGTTCAACATTGAAGAAGATGACAGCAACTGACTCGGCGCAACTGTTCCTTCAGAACAGTCAGAACTGTCTGTCTGTCTGTCTCTCACTCTCTCTGTCTGTGTTTGTTTGTTTGTGTCTGTCTGTCTGTGTCTGTCTCTCACTCTGTCTCTCACTCTCTCTCTCTCACTCTGTCTGTCTGTCTGTCTGTCTGTCTGTCTGTCTGTCTGTCTGTCTGTCTGTCTGTCTATCTATCTGTCTCTCTGTCTGTCTGTTTCTGTCTCTCTGTGTCTGTCTGTGTCTGTCTCTCTGTCTATGTCTGTCTCTCTGCTTCTCACTCTGTCTGTCTGTCTGTCTGTCTGTCTGTCTGTCTGTCTGTCTGTCTGTCTGTCTGTCTGTCTGTCTCTCACTCTGTCTCTCACTCTCACTCTGTCTGTCTCTATGTCTGCCTCTCTGTGTCTGTCTGTCTCTCACTCTGTCTCTCGCTCTCACTCTGTCTGTCTGTCTGTCTGTCTGTCTGTCTGTCTGTCTCTCTGTCTATCTCTCTGTGTCTGTCTGTCTGTCTGTCTCTCACTCTCTTTGTTTGTGTCTGTCTCACTCTGTTTCTCACTCTCTCTCTCTCACTCTTTCTGTCTGTCTGTCTGTCTGTCTGTCTGTCTGTCTGTCTGTCTGTCTGTCTGTCTGTCTGTCTGTCTGTCTGTCTGTCTATCACTCTGTCTATCACTCTCTCTCTGTCTGTCTGTCTGTCTGTCTGTCTGTCTGTCTGTCTGTCTGTCTGTCTGTCTGTCTGTCTGTCTATCACTCTGCTTCTCACTCTGTCTGTCTCTCTCTCTCTCTCTGTCTGTCTGTCTGTCTGTCTGTCTGTCTGTCTGTCTGTCTGTCTGTCTGTCTGTCTGTCTGTCTGTCTGTCTGTCTCTCACTCTGTCTCTCACTCTGTCTGTCTCTCACTCTCACTCTGTCTGTCTGTCTCTATGTCTGTCTCTCTGTGTCTGTCTGTCTCTCACTCTGTCTCTCGCTCTCACTCTGTCTGTCTGTCTGTCTGTCTGTCTGTCTGTCTATCTCTCTGTGTCTGTCTGTCTGTCTCTCACTCTCTTTGTTTGTGTCTGTCTCACTCTGTTTCTCACTCTCTCTCACTCTTTCTGTCTGTCTGTCTGTCTGTCTGTCTGTCTGTCTGTCTGTCTATCACTCTGTCTGTCACTCTGTCTGACACTCTCTCTCACTCTGTCTCACTCTCTCTCTCTGTCTGTCTGTCTGTCTGTCTATCTGTCTCTCTGTCTGTTTCTGTCTCTCTGTCTCTCTGTCTCTGTCTCTGTGTGTTCATGTGTTTTATACATATACATGCCGTGTGTCAGCAAAGCAAATGCGTTGGCACCGCAGATAATCCATCTGAGGACATCATCCAGAGGACTCACGCCTTCTCTCTAAGTAAATGAATAACCTGAGCAGGTTTCATGGTTTCATGTCCACCTCTCCTGCAGGAACTAGAGTTGGTGGCCAAATAGACCTGACAAGTTCAACATTGAAGAAGATGACGGCGAGGTGAGACATTTAGCCACAGTACATGTCGCACATGCAGCTGAAGACGCAGATGTTTTGAGCTAGCTCATCAACCGTTTCGCCAGTTGGTACCGGTTGAAGAGCGCTGTGGCCTGGACTCTGTGTCAAGGATCTGCTTCTACAACGCTGCAGAAAAAATATAACAGAGATGTACAGACAGATCCCAGCTGTCAAACGACAATTGTTTAGCAGAAAAGACATGACCAGTCAGAGAAGTCATCCATTAACAAAGCTTGATCTGATAATCCAAGATGGAGTACTGAGAGTTGGAGGCCATCTCCATGCATCTGTCATGCCAGAGCATGGAAAGCTCCTTCCACCACCTCCTTCTAACACCACCTCCTTCTAACACCACCTCTTTCCACCATGCTTCTGGTATGGCAGATGCATGGAGTAGGCCTCAAACTCTCAGTACTCCATCTTGGATTATTAGATCAAGCTTTGTCAATGGACGACTTCTCTGACTGATCATGTCTTTTCTGCTGCACAATTGTCGTTTGACAGCTGGTATCTGTCTGTATATCTCCATTTTTTTTCTGCAGCATTGTAGAAGCAGATCCTTGACACAGAGAATCCAGGCCACAGTGCTCTTCAACCGGTACCAACTGGAGTAATGGTTGATGAGCTTGCTCAGGTTATTCATTTACTTAGAAAGTCTGCAGCGTCCGCACTGGCCGCAACGCTGGTCCCTAGAGCTTCATCCAGGGTGGTCCTGCCAACGTTCCCAGTCTCCTGTGTGGCTCCTTTTACGAAGGTAGGCTGCCAAGATGTCCATGTGGACATGATGGAGGTCGTTTGGGGTAGAGCGGCTGAGTTGGATTTGACAGACCAGGAGTGTTGGTGTAGGGAGAGGGCACGGCTGAAGAGCTTTGCACATCACTGACTTCTTGCTGCAGCCCAAGTCAAAACACAGCATACCGCAGTGTGATAGCTGAAGTAAGTCTACAAGTACACCTGACTGGTAGCAATAGCCTGGTTGTGATGTGTAGATGTGATCAATCACGGTGTGCTCTTTGGTCATTGCAGTGGAGATAAGCATTTGTTGTGGCTTTTTTTTAAATTACGGGGCCAGGCTCTGCAGAGCAAGGCTCCATTTTGTTATTGGCATTATTTTTCTTCTTCTTCTTCTTCTTCTTCTTCTCTGTGTCTGTCTGTCTGTCGGTGTCACTCACTCTGTCTCTCGCTCTCACTCTGTCTGTCTGTCACTCTGTCTGTCTCTCTGTGTCTGTCTGTCTCTCACTCTGTCTCTCGCTCTCACTCTGTCTGTCTGTCTGTCTGTCTGTCTGTCTGTCTGTCTCTCACTCTCTTTGTTTGTGTCTGTCTCACTGTTTGTTTCCTGACAAGTTCAACATTGAAGAAGATGACAGCAACTGACTCGGCGCAACTGTTCCTTCAGAACAGTCAGAACTGTCTGTCTGTCTCTCACTCTCTCTGTCTGTGTTTGTTTGTTTGTTTGTGTCTGTCTGTCTGTGTCTGTCTCTCACTCTGTCTCTCACTCTGTCTGTCTGTCTGTCTGTCTGTCTGTCTGTCTGTCTGTCTGTCTGTCTGTCTGTCTGTCTCTCACTCTGTCTCTCACTCTGTCTGTCTGTCTGTCTGTCTGTCTGTCTGTCTGTCTGTCTGTCTGTCTGTCTGTCTGTCTGTCTCTCACTCTGTCTCTCACTCTGTCTGTCTGTATGTCTGTCTGTCTCTCTGTGTCTGTCTGTCTCACACTCTTTGTTTGTGTCTGTCTCAC
>NC_139961.1:1044057-1159057 GCF_963454915.1 Gymnoscopelus microlampas | reverse complement strand
ACCTTCGACGGAGGCAGTCGCATTTTCTTTCCCTCCTTCCCTTGGCTTGGCTTATCTAAGCTCCGGCGGAGCCTGGAGCCGTGATGGCTAGCCTCCCGGCTATCTATGCCTCCCTACCTCCCTAACCCTGTGTGTCCTGTCCTTCGTATGCATTCGCCTGATTCCTGTGACTGAGCTCAACGGGTCTGCCTAGCGATCTCTCTCTCTACAATCCTCAACCTCGAAGCGACCACCATGAATTTCCTGATTGATTGGGGGTTCAACGCGATCGACACCATTTTTTCAACCAAGTCTGAGGGCGCTTCAGACGCAAATTGTCCTCCTAAAACCTACCCGGCGGGATACCCAAGAGACTCGAATGGGAAATGGCAGCCACTTTGCCTTTCTCTGCTGAGTATTGAGGATTCGGAAGATGTGTACATATTTGGGCTTCTGGTGATGGGGATACTGCTAATTGGCATGGGCATTGCTCTCGTGTACCGGAAAATTGGGAAGACGGCTGCGATGGCGGGCCAGCCTCGCTTGCCGATCATGGTTATGGCTATTGGGAAGTCGATCCAGGAGCAGACGGCAAGGCTCGACTTCATAGCGGCACGTCTGGCCGTCCTGGCACGCCAGAATCGCGTGGACCTAACAGACTATAGAGGGGGAGCAAACGGAGCCGCCTCGGTCTAAAAAGGATCTCAAGGGAAATATTTGAATCCCCTGCCCGCACAAATCACGGAGCTGCGGACGAGAAGGGAGACATCGCTACGCTGAGCTGGGCCTCATTCGCTGGGACCCCCCCACCCCCCTTCCCACCCTAACCATCTGCTGTTGAACTATCTCCTGCCTATGTGGGGGGGAGCGAGATAGCAGCAGCATACACTCACACACCACACATGACCTTGTGCCGCGGTGGGACACTGACTGCTTTCATGCCTGTTGTTATGGACTCTAGCAGCAGAGACTCTCGAGCTGTGTTGCTTCGCATTCCATCGCGATAAGGAGAATCACTATTTCAACCGATCCATCGCGCAAGAGACATTGTGACCCTAACGGACTTGGTCATAAATACTGATAACACCCCTGCACTCAAGCTGCCTCTGACCATGTACCCTTACCCCCCTCCTTGCAAGGCTTGAACATGTCTGTCTACACATGAGTTGTTTTTGCAAATTTTTATCCTGTTATGTCTTGTAATCTGTAGGCCATGACTGTGATAACATTTGATTTTTTTGAACTCCCCCACGTGTTTCTTTCCCTCTCCCATCTCTCTACTACCCTAACCCCCCCCCCCCCTTTTCTCTTTCCCACCTCCACCCCCACCTGATAGCGCCACACACGGCTGCTGCGGTGTGTGTGGAGGGTTGCTTTTACCCCCCATTATGGCGCCGTGGAGATGTGGAAGGCTGGCCGTAGCTGAAAGAAGCACAATGAATTTCACTAGCCTTTTACCTGTAACTGACATTGTTTTTTACTTGTAACTGACTGTTGTGACAATAAACCCTGATTCTGATTCTGATTCTGGCGAATAGTTCATCTTTTACTCAAGTGGGCCAATGCCCATCGCAAGCTGATGATGTCATGTGTCCATGTGTGGTCTAGCCCTGTGGAATGTATGGACTGCATGTGCAAATAAAAAACTACTTAATTCTTCCTCCTCATCAACTTGCAATGGGCATTGTCCCGCTTGAGTAAGAGATGAACTGTTTCTAAAATGAATAAAATATTTAAGGTGTGTATACATACAGCAAATAATGCTAGCTCAAATGACTTGGCTGGTGTTGAGCCGTGCTATTCGAAAGCTACTTGAGCTCCTCAAGTCACCTCCCTAGTGAAGCAACACTTTAATGTTGACGCTGTGCTTCTTACAGGTCTGGTTGCTGAAGGAGAGAAACCTCTGAAGCAAACAGGAGGACTGGTGGTCACCAAGGATCTGATGGGTGAGATAGAAACACACATAGTCCTGCAGAAACATTGAGGGCCCTATTTTGGGCGGCACCTTACCCATTATCCCTAAACTTCTTTGCCATTTTTTACTATTTTGTAAATCATTTTCAAATTGTTCAAATAGCCAATCTACAAGCTCACAATGTGTTGATGTAGATAGGCTACTTGAACTATTTGAAAATGTTGTTCAAAATAGTAAAAACTAGTAAAGAAGTTAATAGATAATGGGTAGGGCGCCGCCCAAAATAGGGCCCTGAGAGTGCAATTGCTGTCACATTTGCCCAGCAAGACATTCTCACTCATGCATATTTTTTTTTTTCTGTGTGGATTTTTGTAGAGAATCCAATAATAATAATGAATTGCATTTTTATGGCGCTTTTCTACGTTTTTCTCAAACTTACTCAAAGCGCTTTACAATGGTGCATTCATTCATACAGGGGGGGGCATTGGGAGGTGAAGCGGCGAACAGTCAACACCAGCGTCCTCACTTTTCCCACATTCACACACAATGATGTCAAGCTAGCGCCGACCGACTCATTGAAGGCAATGTAGGGTTCAGTTAGGAACGAGGGGTAAGCACGCACATCCTAAAGCAGTTAATCGGGTGCTGGACAACAATACAGTACGTACATGCGAAAAAGAGGGGAAGTCCGCACACCGTTTGAGGAACGACCGTAGCCCGTCTTCATCAGGTCTTGATACATTACAAGGCAAGGCGTGTTTAAATACAGGAAGGAAATGAAGAGTTTGATGTCAAGCCATTCTTGTGATTCTTTTGTATTTTTCTTATTTTTTCTATTTTTATTGTTTCTCTGTATATCTGACATTTTGCATTGTTCTGTTTTGTCCTCTTTATTATTATTATTTACTTTTTGCATTGCATCTGCTGCACTCTTTGTTAGTGGTCGTTACTTTTAGGCGTTTTTATTATTGAGGTACTTTTAATTCTCATGTGTCCATTTCAGCTGTGAATGGTAAATGTATTGCACATGAACTTTTTAGTGTTGGCCCTTTAACCTGTCCACCCTGAATGCCCTTATTTGGAAATTTGTTTTTCCTTTTGTTGTGATGGCGTTACTGCCCCCGTATAGCTCTTCCCTAGATCTACAAGCTCTCTATATGGCAACACTGTATTCAGCCTGAGTCTGTAGATTTGGTGGGTGAGTCTGTAGGTTATTACCACTGCTGCCATTGATTGTATTGTACCTCTCCTTCCTGTATTTAAACACGCCTTGCCTTGTAATGTATGATGAAGACTGGCTACGGTCGTAACGTTGCCTAACAAATAAAAAGACTCTTCCACTGGGAGCTCAAACGGTGTGCGGACTTCTAATGCAGGGTTCAGGTGTCTTGCCCAAGGACACTTTGACATGTGTTTTACCTGTCAAGGCCAACACACATGACGACATTTTTTTTTAAATGGGGCAACCCAATAGCCGACTGCTTCGGGAGTATACAGCATGGGCTCTAATGCGTGACAGCGAGACCCTGGTTCGACTTCAGGGTCAGAGTCAAAGTGTCCCTGAGCAAGACACTGAATGTCTAACTGCTCATGATGAGCAGGTTGGGGCCTTGCAGGGTTTCCTCTGCTGTCGGACAACACAAGGAAAACGCTTGTGTTAAGCTTTAAAAGTTCTGTGTAAATATCTGTCTTTCTGTCTGTCTGTGCGTCCAGGGAAGCACCCGGTGTCGGCTCTGATCGAGCTGTGCAACAAGAAGAGGATCATGCAGCCTGACTTTGTTATGGTTCATCACAGTGGCCCTGACCACCGCAAGAACTTCCTCTTCAAGGTGTGTGTGTGTGTGTGTGTGTGTGTGTGTGTGTGTGTGTGTGTGTGTGTGTGTGTGTGTGCGTACGTGCGTGTATGTGCATGGAGGTGGGGGTCCGTACATGCATGAATGTGCGTGTACATGTGTGTGTGCTTTTGTTCCTGTGTCATTTTTAACAGAACTTGTTAAAACACAACATAACATGTATTTGACAGGCAGGCATTTTTTTTAGATGATCACTTATATTCTCCTTTGCGCTCTCTCTCTCCTTCTCTCTCCTTCTCTCTCTCTCTCATCACCTCACTGTGCCACACTACCTTTCCATGTCTCTGTATTGAATACATTAAATGTGTGCATAGCTCACTACATCCACTAAGCAACCTAAAGGCTGATTTACACTTCATGTCATAAAAATAGCCCATCTACACGCTCACGTCACATTGCGGACGTGACGCATTGTGAGCTTATAGAACCGCTATTTTTGGTGCGCGGCAGCATCGTGTGACAGCATAAATTAGACATGACTCACCATGCATGTTTCCCCTCTCTCTCTCTCTCTCTCTCTCTCTCTCTCTTTCTAATAATGTCCCTGTGTTGTGTACCCCAGGTGACAGTAAATGGTGTGGACCACCAGCCCCAGTCAGCCAGTCCCAACAAGAAACACGCCAAGGCCATGGCTACTACGGTGGCCCTACAGGCCATGGGAGAGGTAACCAGTACTAGTCTGTTAGTAGTCACGTGCCTCTGGCTGATCTACTGTTCCAGCTTGTTACCATCCGGTTGTACAGGGCACATGCTCCTGAAAGCGCTTACCTGTGATTTCCTCTGATTTGAGCACAGATGTATTATGAGACAAGGATGTCTCATAATAGAAATAATTAGGGCAGGGAAAGTGTTAAGACCTGGAACGCATCTGTGTCACTTTTTGATTTGAGATAAAAAGCGTTATTTTACACTTTGGCTATTTAAAAATAGCAGACATACACGCTCATAGCGCGGCACCGGGTCGGCAGCCAAATCATGTAATTTTGGGGGTCCTTGACATGAACAGGTTTGATATACACCACTGATATAGAAACGTATGTTTTTTCAGAATACTGTTGGGATTTAGAAGAATCGGCTTCGGGTCTCAATGGGTTAAAGTGTCCTGTGTGGGGCCATGTACACAGAAAGCATTTTTTCGAGCTGCTAGCGCCTCTGTCAAGCATTTCTTTGGTAAAGACACACAGGAGCACTTGTTTTTAACAGGGCAGAAAATCTTTCTTCAGCACTCTCAGCATCCAGCGTTTTTGGTGAAGGGCCCTGGGTGCTTCAAGCTGAAAATAGTTCAACGATTTGAGATGCTGTTAACACATTGCCTGCCAGAGTTTTTTCAGATTTTTAGCTGTTGCCTGCCAGGGTTTTGCCATGTTTTTGGTACCTGTTCGCGTAGCCACAGATTTTTTTCCTCCAGTATGATTGATCCCCAGATGGTTTCTAATCACAGATGAGATTCAGGTGTGGTTTCACAAATGTCAACGAGGTCATTTTGACCTCGTTGACATGTTTGGTTGATGTTTCAATATAGCTCAAAAGCAGTAGTTTTAAACCAAAAAACAAAGTGAATTGTTTGTCCGTTTGAATTTTAACATTGAAGTGAATGGAGCAGCAAATCTTCGAACATTTTTAGCTCCTAATCTGTTCATAATTCGACAAGGGTTGAAATTATAAAAAAATGCAAAAAAAAAAAAAAAAAAAAATTTTTGAAATTTTTTTTTTTTTCTTTTCCTTTTTTCGACAACAGCTGATAATTAAAAGACGTATATATACGTCTTTGGCAGCTAATGTGTTAAGAAGAGTTTTTAATTTAGATTTTAAAATGGTTATGGCAGTGGTTCTCAAAGTGGGGTCCGGGGACCCCCAGGGGTCCTTGAGGTGGTTCCAGGGGGTCCCCAGCCAAATGACTGATAGTTAACTCTCTGCCTGCCAGAGTTTTTTCAGAACAGTCTGTAGCCTCTGCCAGGGTTTTGCCATGATTTTGGTACCTGTTCGCGTAGCCACAGATTTTTTTCCTCCAGTATGATTGATCCCCAGATGGTTTCTAATCACAGATGAGATTCAGGTGTGGTTTCACAAATGTCAATGAGGTCATTTTGACCTCGTTGACATGTGTTGTTTGATGTTTCAATATAGCTGAAAACCAGTAGTTTTAAACCAAAAAACAAAGGGAATTGTTTGTCCGTTTGAATTTTAACATTGAAGTGAATGGAGCAGCAAATCTTCGAACATTTTTAGCTCCTAATCTGTTCGTAATTCGACAAGGGTTGAAATTATAAAAAAATGCAAAAAAAAAATAAAAAAAAATAAAAAATTGTTTTTCCTTTTTTTCCATGACGTATATATACGTCTTTGGCGGACAACAGCTGATAATTAAAAGACGTATATATACGTCATTGGCAGCCATAGAGTTAAGAATAGGAACAAAATGGACCCTTATGTGTCTGTAACTCAGAGAGTGTACAAATGAAACCAAATGGACCCTGACCCATTTGGTTCCATTTGTACACTCAGAGTTAAATCAACACTGATGAAATGGTACTTTATCAACTGAGGGTCCTTAAATTAAAATGTTTGAATCACTGCTGTACTTCCATAAAAAATCGTCTCTTTGGGGGTCCTTGGCATATCTTTTCAAATGGGGGTCCTTAACATGAAAAAGTTTGAGAACCACTGCCACTGGGTTATGGGACTAGCAAGTCTGAGGTTCAATGGGAGGCTGTTCCGGAGTCTAGGGGCCCTGATGGTAAAGGCCAGGTCACCCTTGGTCACCAGCCTAGACTTTAATAGGAACTACTAGTAGAGCCGAATCAGAGGACTTCAGGCGGCGGCTACTTACTTACATAGTGCATAAATGCCAGTAAGGCCTCACCCACTTGTATTTCTAAATGACAAAACAGCCTGGTAGATATCATGTCGAAGAGTCACCGTAAAATAGATGGATGTTATTTGACTAGATCAGAGGTCTTCAACGTTTTTCAGTCCAAGGACCCCTTAGCTGAGAGATGAAGCTGGGACCCCCCACTGCATTGTTTACAATTGTGTTGCAGATTCAACTTTTTCATAGATTTCATAGATGGCTTCATTGACTATCATCAGTGTTCCGGTAAATTTTGTTTGTTTCAGACATTAAACCACTTAAACCTTAAATACTTAGTACTTGATTTGCTCCCTTTCCCCCCCTACACCAAACCTCTTGGCCAAAAATAGCTGATCTACAAGCTCACAACGCCTCGCAGTACGAGGCGTTGTGAGCTTGTAGATCAGCTATTTTCGGCTAATGTTCCCCTCAGAGTAGGGATGCTATGGTTCAAGTGGTTCATGTAAAAAAAAACATCCTATTTCAAAAAGATTGGCGGCCCCCCTATAGTAGCTCTGGGGTCCCGGACCCCCTGTTGAAGACCCCTGGACTAGATACTAAATCACCACGATTTATGCAAGTAAGTTTGATGGAAGTGTGTGTGTGTGTCTCTTTTCCCAGGTTCCTGCAGATGGACCAGGCCTCTACACAGGACCCGTCTTTACAGCTGCTTCCACCGGACCCCTGTTCTCTACATAGACACACACACACACACACACACACACACACACACACACATTCTACAACACACTCAGAGACTCTTTTCACTTTAAGGGCCGTGTCAGTCTGCTGACATGAACCGCGTACGAAGGAAACCACGTATTTGCAGTGGCCTACATTTGTATTTGTACCCTTTGTCAAACATGTTTGGTGACATGGGGGGTGTTCCATTTCAGATAAGAGCATCTTCATTGGTGCGCTGAGGCTGTAAGTAGACAAAATGTTATTATGGGGCCAGGCTTCCAGCATGGACCCATATTGTTATTGGCATTATTCCGTTTCTTCTTCTTCCGCCGTTTTTGCCAGTTCTGGCTGAACCGTGCAGTCGCTTTTTATGAAACTCGGCCATATGGTAGATGGTCATGAAAAACGATCAAAAAATAAATCTCACAATCTTTCGTCAAAAGGTGGCGCTATAGCACTCAGTTGAAAATGACAACTTTGAACAGGTACAACTCATGCCCTGTTTCACCTACAGCCATGAAACTTCGATGCACACATGCGTCTCCTCATGCTGAACAACTTTCACACTCTGACTTTTGACCTCTGACCTTTAGATCTCCCACCATTTTGAATTATATGAAAAACAGTTAAAACCTATCTCCTCCTGGGATTTTTGAGTAATCTGCACGAAACTTTTTACACATGAACTTTGGACCTATACCAAAAAACGTTTGCAAAATATCTTCCATAAGTGAAAAAATGAAGCTTTAATGAGCCAATGAATATTGCAGTTTTATGACAATTATTCATCTGCCCCTAACACATACATGCAGACTTACCATTCTTTGAAACTTTGCAGAAATGTAAAGGGCCATTCCAAATATCACTGAAACCAATCTTACTCCAATTGGTCAAACGGGGGCGCTATAGCAATTTTTTGAAAATTGAAACTTTAAACAGGCAAAAGTCATGCCTCGTTTGGCCGACAGCCATTAGACCTGCTTACACATGTGCCTTGACTAATGAGGAACACATCTATCACGTTGACCAGTAAGCACCGCCCTTAGATTGTCCGCAATCTTGAGCAGTTTGAAAAACACTTAAACCCAGGATTGTTCAGCTATTTGCGTGAAACTGTATGATCTGTGTGATCTCCTTTTTCACAGGTTCTTGTCTGTTGGTGGCTTCTCGCTTAAATGTGTGCCCCACAACCTGAAGGTCACCAGTTCAAGCCTCACTTGGTGCAGACTTCATCTGAGTTGCATTTCACACAACATGACTATCAATGAATACATCTGCAATTGTTAAAGATAACATGAAATACTTAATTGAGTGTTTTTTACATACAGCTGATCTACAATCTCACAACTTTTCAGATAGCAATGAGAGTATGTTTTTTCAATGTAACATACTTCATTGTGAAAATAGCCAATGTACAATCTGACAACTTTTAATGGTTGGTTCAGAGGCCCAGAATGGGTGACAGCCCCCGTTTCTACCGTGGGTCCCAATGGGAGACTTTTACCCTTTGGCTTCTGGGTAGGAAAAAAACAAACAAACAATAATTTCAGTGGAAGTGGACATGTACCTGACAGAATGTGAGCACAATGGGACTGCATTAAGTTATATATATTTTAAACATCTGTATTGAAGTAAAAATAAATACTGTATATTATATTCACCTTATTCCTGGTCACGGCCACCACTCTTATGTAGAGGGGGGGGGGGGGGGGGGGGGAGTCCATATCAACGGGTTTTCCTGTTTACCAGTGTTGCCATGTCTGCTTAATATAATCTCTTGTAAATATTGGTAGTTGTGGGTTGTGTTTTGGGGGGATTTTGTAAAGTGTAATTGCTTATTTGGGCTTGTTTACTAATGTGAGGTGTGTAATTGATAGGAAATGCGTCATTCTTGTGGGTGTAACTACTCCTTTAAGCTCAGCCTGAGGGAGAAAAAAAAAGTGAATGCTGAGAAAGCCAATTAGGTGGGTCGTCTTTGGATATGACCACACCCACGTTTCCACACATACAGTTAGTAATCCAATTGTGCTTCAATTAAAAAAAGACACAATTTCTATGTTGATTTTGTTGCTGTCATAATTATTCATCAGAATCTATCTACATGCATAGCTTTAGTTCAGATCAACGACGTGCGGCCGGACCGCACCCCCATGGTCATCTTTATCTGTGTGACCACTTAAACCATTATTTTGTGCTTTGGCCATTCAAAAATAGCAGATCTACAAGCTCATAGCGCGGCACCGAGAGCTTGTAGATCTGCTATTTTTGAAAAATCTTTGAATATAAATATATTTTTTTTAAAGGGAGGGGGGGGGGGGTATTTTGCCGCCGACCCCCCCCATCTAAAAATGGTGTTTGTGCCAGCCAGGGACCCCCAGAAACTCTTCAAGATTTTTTTTAAAGTAGCAGATGTAGCTTGTATATCTGCCTTTTTTTTTTTAGAACCACTGATTCCTCTAATTCCTAAGAGTTTTCTGAAAAAACGTATGCTATTCTCAGTTCAAAAATGTCCAAATCTGCAGCCTTCCAAGAAAAGTCGAGAGAGAGATGACATTAAAAACTAGGTATAAAATACCTCAAATGTGATCAGTGTTGAATATAATAAGTGTTTATTAATTAATTGGTCAAGAGTTACAGGTTCAGAGTAGAGAAAGGAGAGAGCGTAACAATAAGAACCGTCATCAATACAGACATAGCTCACATATAGATGTTAAAGTGACGACCAGAGTCGGCCTCACCCTCCAGACGGGCACCGGTATGATTAGGTTTGAGGTAAGAAAAGCCCAATCAATAGACACGGCTCCAGCCATTAGCAGTCATAAATAATGGATGCAGAGGGTAGATCACAGTGTCAAATTAAAAGTAATGCTATCTGTGTGTGTGTACGCGAGCGTGCGTTTGTGCAGTGAAGACGGTTAAATATCTGAAAATATTTCGGGTCATAAGAAAGATTTGTATTAAAAAAAAAAGTCAGCTCAGAGGAGTAATTAGAAATGTCTTGCTCAGGGACATCCTGGCTTGCTGCTGTGGTCGTTTTATAATGTTGCTTGCATGATCATCCGTCCATCCACCAGCCTGCAAGAGGAGACCTACGAGGTCCAAGAGTTCCAGGCCGAGCTGCAAGCACCGCAAGGAGGAGATGAGGCAGTCGTTCGTCCAGCGCGTGAAGGAGAAGCAACTCTCCACCCCCCAAAACACGCACAAACTCCCACAAAAGCAGCCTACTTTACCATACAACCATTTAATGACTTTAAAACGGATATCTGCTGTAATGTTACAAATTGAAAGGAAACAAAAGGCAGACTCTATAGTCAGAGTCAGCTGAAGTCAGAGTCAAGCTTTACAAAATGTAAGTTGTAAAACATAAAAAAAAAGTCAGGCTATACTCATTTAAAAGGTGTTAAATTATCATTTTTATCCCCCCCATAAGCTCTATATTTTGGATTTGTGATCTAATCATTGCTATGGTTTTGTAGGGAAGTGACAGTCTGTGGCCAACTACAGTGGTTGAGCCTTGAACCTGTAACCTATGGCGCACCAGGCAGTCACACTAACCATTCACCTACAGCTTACCTTTGAACCTGTGAAACATGTTCTTGTCAAGAACCCCCAAAGTGACATTTATTTGGCAGTGGACCTCATTGTGAAAAGAGAAAAAGTAGTGTCAGGGCCCCCCATGACAAAACTTTTAAAGAATATATATATTTATTCCAAATGTGTTCATATTGTCAGAGTTAAGAATCAAACTCATAACCTTTGGTTTCTCAGGCAGGCTCTTAATCCAGTGGACCACTGTGCTGTGCTAAGGATTGAAGGCCAAATAGAAAAGCCAAAGGCTTCGTTTCCATTGGGGTTCATTAACATTCAAACATCTAGACAAGCAACAGCACTACAAACCATAGACAAAATATTATGCTGTTAAGATCCTTTTTTTTGGTATTGTGTGTTGTTTGTCAAAGACGAATGGAGACCTTATCACAGTCAGGCAGTTGATAGCTCAGTGTGTAAGACACTGCCTGCATAATCCAGAGGCTGTGGGTTCAAGCCCCGCTCGCTCTTTACCAGGAATCTTTCCTTTACAAGGAAAGGTTCAGGGTAAGGAGTGAGTGAGGTTTGAACTCACACACCCAGAAAGCCTTAAAAGCAACACAGAAAGCAGTGAATTTCAGCCGGTACTGATGGCCTAGCGGACTAAATTCAAGTCACAAGGACTGGCATTGCCATGCCAGATACTAGTCGAAATAAGTTGCGCCAGTGTCGAGTACCGAAGATCATCTCATCCGTGCGTGAGCGGGGTGAGCCCGGGGGATCACTCCCCCGTGGTTTCCAGACAGTACAGCGGAGGGGGTTATAGGAAAAATATAAACGGGCAGCTGAAATATTACAGAGAGATGGATGAAGGGGTGTAGCTAGAGAGAAAGGGGTGGAGCTATAGAGAGGGGCAGAGCTAGGGAGGAAGGGGCAGAGCTAGAGACAGGGGTGGAGCTAGGGGGTGGAGTGTAGTAGTATATTCTAGTAAGTATAGTAGTTAGTATGTTATATAGTAGTAAGTATATTAGTTAGTTATTTAGTAGTACGTATATTAGTTAGTTATATAGTAGTATGTTAGTTATATAGTAGTAAGTATGTTAGTTAGTTATATAGTAGTAATATTAGTTAGTTATATAGTAGTAAGTATGTTATATAGTAGTAAGTATGTTAGTTAGTTATATAGTAGTAAGTATATTAGTTAGTTATATAGTAGTATGTTAGATATATAGTAGTAAGTATGTTATATAGTAGTAAGTATGTGTTAGTTAGTTATATAGTAGTAAGTATATTAGTTAGTTATATAGTAGTATGTTAGTTATATAGTAGTAAGTATGTTAGTTAGTTATATAGTAGTAATATTAGTTAGTTATATAGTAGTAAGTATGTTATATAGTAGTAAGTATGTTAGTTAGTTATATAGTAGTAAGTATATTAGTTAGTTATATAGTAGTATGTTAGATATATAGTAGTAAGTATGTTATATAGTAGTAAGTATGTGTTAGTTAGTTATATAGTAGTAAGTATATTAGTTAGTTATATAGTAGTATGTTAGTTATATAGTAGTAAGTATGTTAGTTAGTTATATAGTAGTAATATTAGTTAGTTATATAGTAGTAAGTATGTTATATAGTAGTAAGTATGTTAGTTAGTTATATAGTAGTAAGTATATTAGTTAGTTATATAGTAGTATGTTAGATATATAGTAGTAAGTATGTTATATAGTAGTAAGTATGTGTTAGTTAGTTATATAGTAGTAAGTATATTAGTTAGTTATATAGTAGTATGTTAGTTATATAGTAGTAAGTATGTTATATAGTAGTAAGTATGTTATAGTAGTAAGTATGTTAGTTAGTTAGTTATATAGTAGTATGTTAGTTAGTTATATAGTAGTAAGTATATTAGTTAGTTATATAGTAGTATGTTAGTTATATAGTAGTAAGTATGTTATATAGTAGTAAGTATGTGTTAGTTAGTTATATAGTAGTAAGTATATTAGTTAGTTATATAGTAGTATGTTAGTTATATAGTAGTAAGTATGTTAGTTAGTTATATAGTAGTAAGTATATTAGTTAGTTATATAGTAGTATGTTAGTTATATAGTAGTAAGTATGTTAGTTATATAGTAGTAAGTATGTTATATAGTAGTAAGTATGTTAGTTAGTTATATAGTAGTTAGTTAGTTATATAGTAGTAAGTATATTAGTTAGTTATAGTTAGTTATATAGTAGTAAGTATATTAGTTAGTTATATAGTAGTATGTTAGTTATATAGTAGTAAGTATGTTAGTTATATAGTAGTAAGTATGTTAGTTAGTTATATAGTAGTTAGTTAGTTATATAGTAGTAAGTATATTAGTTAGTTATATAGTAGTATGTTAGTTATATAGTAGTAAGTATGTTAGTTATATAGTAGTAAGTATGTTATATAGTAGTAAGTATGTTAGTTAGTTATATAGTAGTTAGTTAGTTATATAGTAGTAAGTATATTAGTTAGTTATATAGTAGTAGTATGTTAGTTATATAGTAGTAAGTATGTTAGTTATATAGTAGTAAGTATGTTATATAGTAGTAAGTATGTTAGTTAGTTATATAGTAGTTAGTTAGTTATATAGTAGTAAGTATATTAGTTAGTTATATAGTAGTAGTATGTTAGTTATATAGTAGTAAGTATGTTATATAGTAGTAAGTATGTTAGTTAGTTATATAGTAGTATGTTAGTTAGTTATATAGTAGTAAGTATATTAGTTAGTTATATAGTAGTATGTTAGTTATATAGTAGTAAGTATGTTATATAGTAGTAAGTATGTGTTAGTTAGTTATATAGTAGTAAGTATATTAGTTAGTTATATAGTAGTATGTTAGTTATATAGTAGTAAGTATGTTAGTTAGTTATATAGTAGTAAGTATATTAGTTAGTTATATAGTAGTATGTTAGTTATATAGTAGTAAGTATGTTAGTTAGTTAGTTATATAGTAGTAAGTATATTAGTTAGTTATATAGTAGTATGTTAGTTATATAGTAGTAAGTATGTTAGTTAGTTATATAGTAGTATGTTAGTTAGTTATATAGTAGTAAGTATATTAGTTAGTTATATAGTAGTATGTTAGTTATATAGTAGTAAGTATGTTATATAGTAGTAAGTATGTTAGTTAGTTATATAGTAGTAAGTATGTTAGTTAGTTATATAGTAGTTGTTAGTTATATAGTAAAGTTTTTACATGAATTGGCTGTTCAAATGGCAACTCTTTACTGCCTTTTTTGTTTTCATTGTCCAGCTCCTGTACTGGATCTGCCAGATTACATGGACTGTGGGCCTCCTTTTTTTAAATATCCAATTTGAATGATCTGATCATAACGTTACAGCCAATACCTTTAATGATGTTTATGGACTGGCATTATTTGTGACCAGGGCACTTACACCACCCAGAGAATACCATATGATGCACAATACACATTGAATACCGACCACAGGTTATTAATAAGAGGCAGAGACGTGGGTTTCCAGTTTAAAAATGATGTTTGTTTTTATTTATAATTCAAGGCAGAATAAGCATCTAAAAATGGAAAGTTCATGAAGTTTAGGAAATATATTTATTTAGCAGCAATTTCACAACTAATGAAAACATAGTACAAATATCTATCAAAAAGGGGCATTAGCTAAGATACCAGTAGCCGGGGGGTATAGGTGGGAAAGAGGGGTTTCACTGCCATCAAAAGCGCACACAAGCACTTCACTCACTGTAAGACAAGAGAGAAATATATTAAAATACACACAACACTGGATTCTTGATCATGCACTATAGCTAAAAACAAAACCCCAATACTACACCCGTGACCACCCACCTATCGGCCTTCTAATTATCAGTGAGAACAGCTGGTTTGCACAAACAATAAACCAAAAATAATAAGGACAAAAACAGCAGAGGCAAACGGAGCTTCTAACTAAACAAAGGGACATAATAACCTGATCAATGACTTAAAACAAAAACTACTATGTGCGCAGCGACCTCCATAAAGTGGCACAGACTGGACGGACACCGGGAGCACCTCCGTTTACAAGGAGGTCGGGGGAGCAGTTAGGACAACATTAGGTTTCTCCAAGCTCACCAATACATAGTTATGGTACCTTAAGAAAGACACGGAAACGGTGCCACGACCAGCCAGACAAACTAACTAGCGGCCACGTACAGCTGCCTGTTGATTACGGGGGGCGTGACATTGCTAGGGGCAACCAGCATAAAGCTCAACCCACTACAATCTGAAAAGTTGAAGTGGGACATTCTGCATAATGAGTACTTTTGGTACTTGGATAACAATGACATGAGTGAAAATGTAGGCTATTGTATTAGTTAGGGAACAGGAGTTCGTCACATTATATATACCTAGAGAGACGTTAATACAATGAATTGGCGTCTGATATAAACTATTCACCCTGGGAACGAGAATGCGTTGATCTTGTGCTGCAAAGTGTAGAGACGCTGCCTTCATGATCTGACCTAAACTCCGCTCATTCTTTACCCTAAACTCCGCTCATTCTTTACCCTCTACTGCCCTCTAGGGGCTACAGAAGCACTAGTCAAAACCAACACAGAAAGCATCAGGTTTAGCCGGTACCAATAGCGTGGCGGACTAAGTCATAGCACAAGGCCTAGCAGTTCCACCAACAGGCTAGGACTCGTCGCACTAAGGGCCGCGGGTTCGAATCCTGGTTTGCCAAGTCAAATCCAGCTAAGTCCCGTGAAGCAAGGTACTGAAGATTGTCCTGACCATGCGAGAGCGGGGACGGCGGGGGGGTTTATTCCCCCTGGTTTCCAGACAATAAAGGGGAGGGGTTATAGAAAAAATATGAATGGACAGCTGAAATTTTACATAAAAATTGAGAGGAAAGAAGGGTTGTGGCTACAAAAAAAAAAGGTGGGGTTATGTTTAGTTTTTCAATGTTGCACGACAGTTATATAATAATAATGTACTGTAGTTAATGACCACATTTAGACATGTCTTTCTTTGAACTATTCCATAAATATGATCTAATGGCCAATAATGAACCAAACTAGGCACCACAATTACAACAAGTTGTACAGTTACACGGCACATGTTTAAACCAGTTGAATTAAAGGTAATTCAATGTTTGTAAGTGTCCCCATTCACTGTCTGAAGCGTTCCTGAATGGCTGGGGAGGAAAAGAGGGACAGACCGACAGACAAAGCCTCCTTGGGTCAAACATGTGACACAGATAAAAAACAAACCCATAAAAAAATACAAACAACATGTTATCCACAGCAACATGGTCATGGTCATAGGGCTGGGGGTTAATCTACTTGATTTAACCAATTAGACAAAAAGTCAATTCGAATTTGTAGATTAAAAAAAAATGTAAAAATATATATAAATGTGTAATCAATAGAGTTTTGAAAATAATGGATAGCTGCAGCCCCATCTTGTCATTTAAGTATACTTGATTCAAAAGCTGCACAATGTGTCCAAATAATTAGTGCACTTACAAATGCCCATGTTTACTTATTATGAGGTTTTGTTCAAGGAGGTCATAGAAAAAAGGATTTGGAAGGAAATAAAGCCTGTGAGAAATGGGAGTATATATCCTTGACATGAAAAGGTTACAGCAGTGGTTCTCAAACCTTTTCATGTCAAGGACCCCCAAAATGAAATGTATTTGGCCGTGGACAAATCTGTTGTTCCAGGGACCTGTGATTGTGATGCTATATTAACACATTCCCTTACACCTTACACCATACAGTTTGTAAACCTGGTTTAAACGGAATGTGTTGTCTCACAAGTTAGACAGTTGTGAGATTCTCCTTCAAGTCTATGCCTATGTCTGTTAAACTATTCAATCCGGGAACACATCTCTGTCATTTTTAGATCAATTTGGCTATTCAAAAATAGCAGATCTACAAACTCATAGCGCGGATCATAGCGTAGATCTGCTATTTTCTTTTTTGAAAAATCGTGACAATTTGTGCAAATCTTTGAATGTATACTGTATATACTTTTGAAGCGAACATTTGTAGAATCCCCCAGAAGCAAGCAAAAATGTTTGCTTTAAAAACATAAATATTCAACGGTTTGCACACATTTTTCATTATTTTTCAAAAATAGCAGATCTAAAAGCTCATAGCGCTTGGTGCCGTGCTATGCGCTGAATAGCCAAAGAAATCTGAAATGATACAGATGCGTTCCCGGTCTTAATGGGTTAACCTCCTGCAGCCCAGGTTGCTGGTCATGGTGTCCAGTATCACTGGCACCATGCTGTGATCACGAGCACGGCCACGTTGTGCCACCATCAGCTTCACCGTGCCAGTAGCCCAGGTTCCCGTCGATGAGCAGCACCACTGGGGCCGGGGCAGGGTGGTGGCCAGGACCTGTGGTACAGTCAGGCTTTATTTCTGTTGCATCAGCATTAGTTTAGGGGTTTATAATAACAATACATAAATTTAAACACTTTTGCAGTCAAATATTTCTGCATTTGATCCATTTGATGTATGGAAGACCTTAGAGATGTTGTGTGGTTGTAGCTCCTCTCCAGTAGGGGGAGCTGTTTGTCACTGCTGGGGAAAAAACCTGACCCTGAAACATGACAGTCATACCATGACAGTCATGGAACCACTTGTTCCTGGTTTGCGAATGTTTTACATTTACAACTGCCACATCTACATTAACGTTCACATTTCAAATATAAAGTGCTTAGCCCCAAGGCACGGATGTTACAAGTTAAAGCGCACCGGTCTAAGTACCCGTATCTTCCGTATTGTTCAATAAAACGTATTTTAATCCGATCGGCGGCCATTCTCCATTTTATTTTTTATAATGTATTAAAGTGCAATACATCTTCCAACCAATAGGGTCACGTGGTTGAAAGTATCAGAGAAAATTCGGAGAAAATGGCCACCAATCGGATTAAAGGCTTCTCATTGAACAATACGGAAAGACACAAGCTTAGACCAGGGCGCTTTAACTTGAAACATCCGTGGCCGTGGGTTCATTACTTTATATTTGAAATCTGAATGTTTATGTAGATGTACAAGTTGTAAATGTACAAACCTCGCAAACCAGGAACAAGTGGTTCCATGACGCTTGTAACAGACAAGCATCATGTGAACCATGTCTACACTGGCTTCATGCATGTCCTGTTTAAATCCTCTCATTGTGATTCACAAGATTAGCATTAGTTTAGGGGTGTATAATAACAATACATCAATTTAAACACTTTTGCAGTAAAATATTTTGACATAAGAATCCATTTGATGTATGGAAGATCTTAGAGATGTTGTGTGGTTGTAGCTCCTCTTAAAAAGGTTAAAAACATACATTTTTAACCATTTTGTACCAAACCAACGTAAACAAAGCTGTGACAATGTGACTCACCGCTCAGTGTGTTTACAGATCTGATATGTAATATGTAAAGGACTTGTCTCTCTGGCAGCAAAACAAACACACTGACTGTTGACCTGGATGTGACATCATACACAACACCCTGAGCCCACAAACCCAAAAGACATCGCGCGAGCGCCATCTAGTGGACTGGCTGTATTCCATCACATGTGTGAATAGATAAGTTTAGTTTGACACAAAAAACAAACTGAACTCAACACAACACAACACAACACAACACCAAACAGTGATAGGATTGAGGAGTGCAGTTCAGGAAGTGACTTCACCTAGTTGACATTGTTACCTTGGTTATGTAAAAGGTCAGGTGGGTGTTATTTGTGTTGCCATAACCCCTCGTTGTTACTGTGTGCTAAACACAATAGAAAATAGAAAAATCGTGAAAATTTGTGCAAATCTGAATATAATATTTTTTAAAGCGAACATTTCAAACTCAAATCTTTGCGTCTGGGGGTCCCTGGAACTAAAATATTTTGACATGGGGATCCGTGGCCAAATACATATCCCAGCCACCCCGCCCCCACCCATACCTGCCAACCTAATTGTAGAATAGCTCACAACACGTTGCAATCCGTTGCGAGTGATGGTGTAATGGTCTAATTGTCAGGCTTTCAGCTTGGAGATTCCATGTTCAAATCCCAGTCCTCCAACAATTGATGGAGTGCTTTAAATTTTCGACGGCTAAAATACAAAAGAACAACTCAAAAGCACTATAAGTCAAATCTGGGGTTGAACAGGAAAGTTACAATATTATGCAGCTTTAAATGCTGAAGTATTCAACTTTACTAACTGAAGGCTAACATACAACAGAATGTTTCAACAATACTTGGCTGTGAGTCACTGAGCAATGGTTGTTCTTCTGGAAGTCAGCCTGCAAAGGAAAGCCTCAGGTTAAAGAGTAGAGTGGGATTCGAACCCGCATCCTCTGGTTCATGTAGACAACATCTTAACAGGCTGAGCTATTTGCTGCCTCTCCGTATTACAGTGTTCTTACAGTCTCTACTATGCTTTGATTAACAACAAAAAAGAAGGTCCCTTGACAATTTCTCTAAAAAGTTTTAAATATAAATCTGTCTGGCACTACATCTTTTCATATGGGGGTCCACGGCCAAATACATATCACTTTGGGGTCCTTCACATGAAAGTCTTTGAGAACCACTGTGATCAAAGAGGCAGCCATAGGTGATTGGGCACAGTGACTGTCTGGTGAGCAGAAGGTTACAGGTTCAAGACCCGATTACGGCAGTGTGTCTCTCAACTGCTCCTCTGCTTCATGTAAAATCCTGCTGCAAGCAATTATGTATCCGAATATTCTCAAAAAGCACTGAAATGTTAAAACTAGCGTTTCTAAGAAGGGGGAGTATGTGACACAGATGAGTTTGATTGCTTGCATGCAATAGCTGCTTCTGTTGATGCACATTTCTCATCATTTCATTTTTCAGTTTGCAAAAAGCACACTGCACACATAATATATGTAGGCTAATTAACAAACTACAAGTGGTTTAATGATATGATATTATAAGTGCAGATAAGTAGGGTCAAGCTCACCGCTGTAGGCTCTGTATAGCGTAGACCTGGAATAACAAATAAGTGATCAATTGGCATTTTTGTAACACAGTGTAGTGCAGTGTGCCCGTTTACACCAATCCAATCCACTTTATTTATAAAGCACATTTAAGGTAAGGTAAGGTAAACTTTATTGTCCCGAAGGAAATTTGGTTTGGGCTTTAACCCCAGCTGCAGCCACACATAAAACAATGACAAATATAAAATACAAAATACATAACAGGGGGGGGGGGGGGGGGGGACAACATTACACAAGTGCACAGATAGTGATCGGTCTACTCTTAATGGTCAATGCAGGGCCTCATTTAGCATTTTAGTTGCCACAGGAACAAACGATTTTTTGAATCGTACATAATTCCATTTAGGTTCGCTATACCTTCTCCCAGAGGGCAGCATTGCAAACTGTCCATGTAGAACATGGGTAGCATCACTGACTATTTTCTGAGCCTGTCTTAGCGTGGCCTGCTCGTAAATAGACTGCAGAGAGGGGAGTTGTCTTACTCCTATGATTTTCCCTGCAGTCTGCACCAGTCGGAGCAATTTGGACCTCAGTTGCACTGAGAGGTTGCCAAACCAAACTGTGATGCCAAATCTGACCAGACTTTCCAAGATCGCTCCGTAGAACACTAACATAAACTTTTGGTCAACACCATGAACCCTGAGACGGCGGAGGAAATGCAGTCTTTGCTGAACTTTACTACAGAGACTGTCCACATGTGTATTCCACGTTAGCGAGTTGTCAATGCTAATGCCCAAGTATTTATATGAGGAGACCTGTGAGATGGTCGAGTCATGGATGACCACAGGCCTGTGGTCACCGATACTCCTAGGGTCGAACACCATCTCCTGTGTCTTCCTCACATTGAGAACAAGGTGGTTGTCATCGCACCATGCTACAAACCTCTGAACCTGAAAATAGGTAGCTAAATCTCTATCCTTACCCAGTAGGGATAAGATGGCAGTGTCGTCCGAGAATTTAATAATGTAATTATTCGGGTTACTGCTTCTGCACTCATTTGTGTATAAGGTGAAAAGGACAGGTGAGCTAACGCAGCCCTGCGGTGCTACAGACCTCAAGGTTCTGGGCTCTGACATGGTACCATTCACACTGACCCTTTGTGTACGTTCAGTTAAAAAATAATAATACCACCTGATAATAAGGGGGTGGACATTAAGGTCCCTCAACCAAAATTTAACCCATTAAGACCTAGATTTATTTGGCTATTCAAAAATAGCAGATATACAAGCTCATAGCGCCACGTTATGAGCTTGTAGATCTGCTATTTTTGAAAAATCTTGAATTATTTATTTATTTTTCAAAAAAAACTGTTAGGATTTAGAAAACATTTTTAAGAATCGTCTTAGGTCTTAATGGGTTAAAACAACAGCCTTGAACCAAGGTGCTGTACACTCAGTAACAAAAAGATATACTAAGAGCAACACTATACACAATAAACCTCTCGGGGTCCCAGATCCAGAGAGGAGGTGTCACAGGGCTGTGCTGGGTCTGAACACCATGACCTCCGTTTTGCTTTCATTAAAATGTAGACGCAGCCAGAAATAAGTCTGGCAGTGAAAGAGTTAATAAGAAGTCGTTCAACATCAATGAACCGCACGAGAAAAGAGGGAATGATCTACATGGAAATGGTTTAGATTAAGAGCTTTGGTCAAGAGTCAGTATGGTGATTGGTTATACATTATTATTAAAACAAAACAACAATGGATATCCACTGAGGATTAATGTCTCTTATTAGTGGTTAATCAAATGATTGATATGTAAAATAAATATTTTTTTATTTTTACAAAAAATGATAATCAGTACTTGCGGGCTTGTGGTGCTCCATGTGTTTGGACCTGACCTCCTGACCTCCCAGACTCCTCTCCTCCATGTCTTTGGGCCTCTTCTGCTGCTCCTGTGTCTGGATTATATACACACACACACACACACACACACACACACACACACACACACACACACACACACACACACACACACACACACACACCATAATTACCTGGAGAGTAATTGAGTTTCAGGTCACAATCAACTGAAGTTGCAACTGAACACACGCACGGGCACACACGCGCACACACACACACACACACACACACACACACACACACACACACACACACACACACACACACACACACACACACACACACACACACACACACACAAAAATGACCTATCAAATCTGTAATTTGTCCACGGCTGGTGCTGAGAAGTGCTTGCTCCTGCGGGATAAAATGAATGATTCTATTCTATAGCGTCATTTAATAAGCCTGTAATGGTTAAGCCCAGACTTGTCCAGGAGAACGGACGCTCCGAGGATTGCTGGCCTATAGGCTACATTTATATGGATCTTTTTCTAAACGGATATTTTAGTCCTCCGTCCAGTCCAGTCCAGGTTTTCTTTCTAATAAAAATAGCTAAATCAACAGTAAGTTAACATTTTTATTTAAAAAAAAACAGTACTGGGTTTGGTGATGTTCTATATTGTCTGAAACGACTTTGTTTACATTCGTTTACATGCTAAAAGACTGACTTTTAGAGCTGTTTTACTGTACAATGTAAGTCAATGGGGAGCATATTTTGAATTATCAATTTCTAATCAATGCAGCAATTATTTTTTATTTCTTCACCACCTTTGGAGTTACATCATGGCGAGGTAACTACACAACCCAAACCTCTACCAAAGTGGTCTTGCCCTTTAAGGCCCAATACTGCAATAGCTGCATTATTTTAATAGAATACGTGAACAAAAATAAACGAAAACAACATTATTAGGGCGCAGCTGCAGCGCAAACAGATAAGTTTTACTTCATCAATTCATTACATGGGCAGCCGGAACGGTCGTCCCAAAACACCCCGCCCCACGCACCTTTTGAGCGGGCCATCCACGGCCGCTCCATGGTCGCTGGATTTTGACCCGGGGTGATTTATTTTAGGACGACAGACCTCGCATTCAACCCGTGTACGCTACTTGGCGCAGAAAGAGGAGTTTCGTCACAGTGAATGAGTTGCCGTATGTTTCAAAGCCTTTTCATAATAATACAATAAACGTGACATTCGGCATAATGAGTAGCTTATACTTTCTACTTTAAGTATATTTTGATGCCAATACTTTTGTACTTTTGCCATAAATGAGCGTACCTTGTTTCATAGACTGTGTTGCTCTCTCTCTCTCTACACTTATTATAGTGACCATGTGCGAATGCGCGATGACGTCATCGTACCTACATACCGGGTCTGGTACCAGTTTCTACACAGGAGAACATTGCATCTCTTCCTGCAGATGACTCCAACCAGTCATTTGAGCCACCTCATAAAGTGATATCCAGGTCACATTATGTAAACATAAGGCAGCTGTAAATTAAACTTCATGTAATACAACTATAATAAAGGATAACAAAGGAGTAAGTATAATTAAAAGGACATTATACTCTGTTACATACTGTACAGTGACTGTATGGTGATTCAAGATGATCCTTATATTTACTGACTGCTGTCATGAAGGACAGAGAACAGTTGAACAGTTTAATAAATAACCTTAAAAACTGATATATAGTCTATACTGTGAATATGTGTTTTGTTTGCTATATCCAGTCTGTATTAACAGTGGATAAAGTGGAGTCCACTTAGCTAGCTAAGTGACCAGGCCAGTTCTGACTCCACAAACCAGTTTAAAACTCTACAGCAGAGAAATCACTGATCAGGTGTAGTTTCACAATGAGTCCACTAGATGGTGCAC
Organism: Gymnoscopelus microlampas; assembly: GCF_963454915.1. NCBI lineage: Eukaryota > Metazoa > Chordata > Actinopteri > Myctophiformes > Myctophidae > Gymnoscopelus > Gymnoscopelus microlampas. Next base: position 1,135,516 of record NC_139961.1, on the reverse strand, counting down.
ATAAACCACATACACTGACAGCATAGGAGCCCATGTAAGGCTCCAACCTGCTCCTCAGGAGGGGGGAGCCGGGGATCGAACCGGGAACCTTTCGTTTCCCAAGAGACCATTTTACCTCCTGAGCCACTGTGTTGTGTAGGATTTAAATGGTTAAGGTGTATATTCTTAGTGTGTGTTCTACATTTCAGCAGCTCTAAAAAATAGCTGATCTACAAGCTTGTCATGGTTGTCATGTATATTTCTCGCCAAAGGCAGGGCTGCACTGGGACACATATTCTGCCCTGACATTTTGGCCCAGACCTGCCCACCACAACCGGCGTGCATATACTCTATACCCCCCCACTCCGTCGAGGCACATACAAACAAACACACATGCCCTTAATACCACCACTTTTACTGAAAAGCATCCCTCCATGTTCTGGAGCTTTGAGTAAAATAAATGAGAACTACACAACCCATAAATATGATACAGTAGTTAGCCTACAGTACTCACAAACAATGAGAGTGTGTTGCTCTTATAAGGAGGATGCTGGCTAAAGCACATCATTACACTGGCAGTAAGATACCCTACTCTGTGGAGATCATCTCATGATGTATTGGACAGGACCTATTGCAAACCTGGACATGAGCAGTAGAGGACTATTATGAAAGGGTGAAGTATGAACATGATTACATGCAGAAATGAGTCTGCATGCAATCAGAACTTAATTACTTAATTGCAAAAATAGCAGATCTACAAGGACACTCCACATCACAATGACACTGACTTGTGAGCGTGTAGATAGTTAATTATCCTAAAATGGGAGCATAAATAATTGGTCAGCGCAACCGGCCAACTACCGTAATGATCCTAAAACTGGGGGGCAAAAACTATTATGGTCGGCCCATTATGGTCGGCCCACCAGGCATATGCCCGCTGTGTGAACCGGCCAGTCCGCCGCTGGCCAAAGGGCAGATGGTGCACCTAAACCACATACGCAGGACCACCTGGTGCGCCAGGTACCTACAGTATGGAGATAAAATGAGGGGCCCAGTATAAACCCCTGGGGGACTCCAGTCAAATGTTTGGAACATTTACAATGTGCATTACATTCATCCATTCACACACTGACAGCAGAGGAGCCCATGTAAGGCTCCAACCTGCTCCTCAGGAGCAGTTAGGGGTTCAGTAGTGTCTTGCTCAAGGACACTTTGACACTATCACAGGGGGAGCCGGGGATCGAACCGGGAAGCTTCCGTTTCCCAGACGACCACTTTACCTCCTGAGCCACTGCCGCGCCCATGTGTTGTGTAGGATTTAAATGGTTAAGGTGTCTTCTTAGTAAGAAATAGCTGGTCTACAAGCTCACAACATCTCGCATGCACAATGTATTTTAAACTTGTAGATCAGCTAATTTCAGCAAGTCAAGCGACACCATCGTATGACGAGCATAAATGACACGTCAGTTCATATGTTAACAGTTGTGTGTATAGTGTGTAGCTATGTGTGTGTTGTTGATCCTGTGTGGATCTAATGATCCTCCTATGGCTACATTGAATCTATCTTAACCACACAGTATCAAGTCTATGTAAAACAACCACATGACTTCATTCACCATCATGAACACAATCTGAGCTTGTTTTGAAGTATATTAGAAACATGGATTGTGGTTAAAGAAGGTTGTGTGAAATGGTGTGTTTGTTCATTTAATGTTCATTATTATTCATCTAGGATGTCAGACATGACTGCATGACTCATCAATAGAATGAGGTTTAGTAACACTGTATTGTTACCTGTTGAAACTATCTCACCAGCACTGACAATTTATAAGATAAATCAATGTTACTGAAGGTGTATTTTTTTACAAAATGATTAGCATTAATTGATACAATGATGTCTTATATTCATGGTCATAATGTACCATGTAATACACATCATGAACTAATCAAACTAATCAATGTAGCATTTGAACTGGTGTGTGGGAAGGACTGGTCATCAGCAATTTTGGAATTTTTACTTTGGGTTTTGGATAGATGAAGAAAATAAACTCTGTAGTAAACTGAGGCATGTCATAAGCCTTAATTTCACACAGTGTGTCCAACAATATCCATTTATAGAGTTTTGAACCACACAATCTGTCTGTCTGTCTGTCTGTCTGTCTGTCTCTGTGTGCGTACACAAGTACGTGGTAGATGGATGCTACAGTCCATACATACCACATCAGCTTACTGTAAATGTAGATGATTAAAAGTGAAGATATTGAAGATTTAAAGAGCAAGACCAGTTTGATAGGGGTTTGGGTTGTGTAGTTACCTTGCCATGGTGTAACTGCAAAGGTGGACAAGAAATCAAAAATCATTTCTCCATTGATTAGAAATTGTCAATTAAAAATGTGCTCCTCATTGACTTACATTGTACGGTAAAACAGCTCTCAAAGTCACTCTTTTACCTACAGCATGTCAACTTAAATTTGACTATTTGAAGATCCGGATCTGCAGATCCAGTCCGGGTTTTCTTCTTAATAAAAATAGTGAAATCAACAGGAAGTTGACATTTTTATAAAAGAAAAAACAGTACTGGGTTTTTTGATATTCTATATTATTATATTGCTGTACTATATTATACTATCATATGCTAGTATCTTACACTATTATATTTGCTATTATTGTTATTGTTACTGCTTGCACTGTATCTCTTTCTGTCTCTCCTCTGTCTCTCCCTTTCTCTCTCTCTTCTTTCCCCCAACACGGTCGAGGCAGAAGGCCCCCGCCCTAGAGCCTAGGGTCTGCCTGACGTTTCTTCCTGTTGAATTAAGAGGGAGTTTTTCGTTGCCACTGTCGCAAAATTGCTTGCTCAGGGTGGGATGTTGGGTCTCTTCTCTACATGTAAAGTGTCTTGAGACAACTTGTTGTGATTTGACACTTTAATAAAATTGAATTGAATTGAATTGAATATTGTCTGAATCAACTTTGTTTGCTTTCGTTTATGTGCTAAAAGAGTGACTTTGAGAGCTGTTTTACCGTACAAGTCAATGAGGAGCATATTTTGAATGATCAATTTCTAATCAATGGAGAAATTATTTTTGATATCTTGTCCACCTTTGGAGTTACATCATGGCAAGATAACTATACAACCCAAACAAAGTGGTCTTGCCCTTATGACTTTTTTTTTTTTTTTTTTTTTTTTTACTTTTCACACTAATGAGTCTGACTCCCAAACCCACATGGAGAAACTGGTGTTCAACACATAAAGACAGTTTAGTGCCCATTGTAACCACATGAACCCCAGTCCCTGTTCTGCCCATGTTATAATAGGCCAACATTCAGGGAATTAGTAATATTTAGTAATAATACAATCTCACAACATATCACGATGCAACATGTTGTAGATGAGCTATTTACGGCAAAGAGATTTGGAAAAAAATGATGGGGTCTAGTATAGACCCCTGGAGGACTCCAGTCAATGTATGTAGGGTTTAATTGGTTAAGGTGTGTTTTCTTAGCTACTCAAAGTTCTTTCCTAAATGTATGTTTGTCCTCCTCTACCACCTGCTTGTGATGCTACCCCGCGCGTGCACGTTTAGATTCACACACACACACACACACACACACACACACACACACACACACACACACACACACACACACACACACACACACACACACACACACACACACACGGCAAAACCACTCTGGTAGAGGTTTGGGTTGTGTAGTTATCTTGCCATGATGTAACTGTTAAGGTGGACAAGAGATCAAAACATAATTGCTCCATTCATTAGAAATTGATCATTCAAAATGTGCTCCTCATTGACTTACATTGTATGGTAAAACAGCTCTCAAAGTCACTCTTTTAGCACATAAACAGACTCAAACAAAGCTGATTCAAACAATATAGAACATCACCAAACCTAGTACTGTTTTATTTATTTATAAAAATGTCAACTTCCTGTTAATCTTTCTATTTTTATTGGGAAGAAAACACGAACTGGATCCGTGCATCCGTATTTTCAACAGGAAGTTGACATTTTTATACTGTATATTAAAAAAGAAAACGGTACTGGGTTTTGATATGTTCCATATTGTCTGAATCAGTTTTGTTTGCTTTTGCTGGATGGACTAAAATAGAGACTTTGAGAGATGTTTCACCGTACAATGTAAGTCAATGAGGAGCATATTTTGATTTCTTGTCCACCTTTGGAGTTACATCATGGCAAGGTAACCACACAACCCAAACCTCTACCAGTAGTCTAGCCCTTCAGACAGCTCTGACACTTCATGCAGAGAAGAAATAAATCAATGTTACTGAATGTACATACAATGTTTTTACAAAATAATCACCATTATCTTATGAAATGATTTCTTACATTCATACAGTCATAATATACAATATACTGTAATACCACACACTGTAATGCATTCATCCAACATGTGTAATATTACCTGGTGAATTCACATCCAGATCAAGTCAACGTTGATCTGCATCTGCAAAGAAGACAATGTTTCTTCACATTAATCAGTATATTGTACAACAATATGACACCTGGTGAGGCTGTGCATAGATTTATTAATATACGTCTCATATTCTTTATTGTGTCTATTGTTAGAGTGTATGATGTATGATGTTTATGACAGTACATACAGTAGAACACTCTTTAAGTCAGTGTGACATTAACATGTGTGAGACATCACATACCTGCTTACACATTCATGAGCACAAAGCACATGTGATAGGTGGAGACAGTACTGTGGGCGGGTCTGGAGGTGGCTGGAACTACAAACAGCCAATCAGGACGTCAGGAAGTTCACCTGTTGACAACCTCTGTATCACACACACACATACACACACACACGTTTGTATTAACATACCTTTGATTTTATGAATGCCATTTCACTTTTTTTTTCATAACCCTAAAGCCTTAAATAGACGATCTACAAGCTCACAACACGTCGTGCTGTGACATATTGTGAGCTTGTAGATCATTTATTTTCGGTGCACGAAACCAGCACACAACTAAGTTAAAGTCAGGCATAACTCCAACATCAACCACTAATCCTAAACTCACAATGACTAATCCTACCTTAAAACAACCATTTACATAGGAAAATCACAACATCCATTTCTCTAATTTACTATTCTTGTGGGGACATTTGGCCCTCATAAGTATAGTAACACAAGCGCACGCACGCACACACACACACACGGTACAATTTAGGCATTTGGCAGACGCTCGCTATAAATATGCAAAATGGTGCATTTATAGTTCACCTGTTGACAACCTCTGTATCCCCCCCCCCCCCACACACACATTACATTCACCCATTCACACACCGATGGCGGAGTAAGCCATGCAAGGCTCCAACCTGCTCATCAGAGCAATTAGGGGTTCAGTGTCTTGCTCAAGGACACTTCCACACTAACTCTGGGGGAGCCCCCCAGCCCGGGATCGAATTGGGAACCTTGCAGTTTTCCAGTTCACTCTACCCGGCCCACTCTACCCCTGAGCCACTGCCGCCCCTATTAGTCATCTAGAGAGACTTATAATGAGCAATATAAACACATACATCAAATGCAGAGAGACAGTGTAGTGACTCAGTCAACTAGGATCACAGGTAACCTAGCATCAATCTAAACAATATACTATCAAAACATTATCTGGAGATTGAAAATATAGGATATCAGGTCAACAATAAACCTATTAAACCATTTAACATGGTGTCATGATAAAATACTGTATCACTAATACAATGACTGATGAACTCATGGAACATGATGAATATATACAAACATCAAATCCATATAAAACACATAGACCAATGTCCAAAGACATAGACCAATAGCTTGGCACAACAGTGTAACTTTAATTATAGGCTTTCTGGTAGCCTCAGTTTTGCATTCTGTGCTACACCAGATCAGCTTGGTGTGGAGGATTCAAATATGAACATATTGTAGATTTGAATCAAACCCAAATGGAGCAACTGGTGCTCAAGACAATTAGACAATTTTGCCCCTCCCTTCTAACCACTTGAACCCCAGAATCCCTATTCTATTCATGTCATTATAGGCAATAGTATGAGAAAATAGGCAAACATTTGCCTAAAATAGCTGATCTACAATCTCACAACATGTCATGTTGTAACATGTTGAGAGTTTGTAGATCAGTTATTTTCAGCAAAGTGATTTGGGATACAATGAGGGGCCAAGTATAGAACCCTGGGGGACTCCAGTGAAATGATAAAAGGAACATTTACAATGTGCATTACATTCATCCATTCACACACTGACAGCAGAGGAGCCCATGTAAGGCTCCAACCTGCTCCTCAGGAGCAGTTAGGGGTTCAGTGACACTTTGACACTATCACAGGGGGAGCCGGGGATCGAACCGGGAAGCTTCCGTTTCCCAAGCGACCACTTTACCTCCTGAGCACAATGATGTCTTACATTCATGGTCATAATGTACCATGTAATACACATAATGTACTAATCACTAATCAATGTAGCATTTGAACTGGTGTGTGGGAAGGACTGGCCATCAGCAATGTTGGAATTTTTACTTTGGGTTTTGGATAGATGAAGAAAATAAACTCTGTAGTAAACTGAGGCATGTCATAAGCCTTAATTTCACATAGTGTGTCCAACAATATCCATTTATAGAGTTTTGAACCACACAATGGCCCTCATTTATCAACGCGGTGCAGCCCAAATAATGAGCGTACGGCGTAATCACCGCACCTTTCGGCATTTATCAATATATCCTGACATGGGCTTCACCCTACCGTACGCTGAGATCTCACGTCTGGTCGAGACCAGTTGTTGACGTTGGCTGCACCCGTTTATTCCATCCTAGACCTGCGGAGCAGCATTGTCTGACTGTCTGACAGGCATCTAGACACATAATCCACTCCTAAATGTGTATATCTACACTAATAAATAATCGCTGTGAAAATATATCATTTTATAAAGTAATTTAAACAAACTGCTTTAACAGTCATTCAGATAAGATTGTAGATCTGTCTGTATTGAAAATAGCAGATCTACAAGCTCACAAGCCAGCGTTGCATCGCGACGCGTTGTGAGCTTGTAGATCTGCTATTTTCAAAAATATACGAGCGCTTTTGCGCCGGGAGTCCCGCGGTCGGGACGGCACCTTTTCATGGACAGCGAGGTCTACAAACTTACAGTAGCTTGTCCTATGTTATGGAGCTACACAGGTTGTGTAGGCTGGGTTAAGGATATAAACCGCTCCAATATTAACGTGGCGGCACGGAATCACTGCATTCCGCCCGAGTCTCATGTACCGCTACGCTACGGAAAGACGAAGTTGGGCGGGCGCATGTGTGTGTGTGTGTGTGTGTGTGTGTGTGTGTGTGTGTGTGTGTGTGTGTGTGTGTGTGTGTGTGTGTGTGTGTGAGAGAGAGCGAGAGAGCGAGAGAGAGAGGGGGGCTTGTGTGGCGAGGCGAAACTATTTCTTATTGGCTTTTCATGTCTTTGGTCGTATTCTGGTTCGTCTTCATGTCGTAAAATCGGGGCGTTTTGAGAATATTTTAAGGGCGTGTTATTTAAATGACGCTCGTTTCAGCCGTGACATTTATCAACGCTGGGACCAAGTGTAAGCTCGGATCAGCTGTGTAGGATGCGTTGATAAATGTGACTTCGACGTTGGTGTACGGCCGAATATATGGAAAAATATACGCCGGTTTATACGCTGCGTTGATAAATGAGGGCCACTCTGTCTGTCTGTCTGTCTGTCTGTCTGTCTGTCTCTGTGTGCGGACGCAAGTGTGTGGTTGTAGTTACCTTGCCATGGTGTAACTGCAAAGGTGGACGAGAAATCAAAAATAATTTCTCCATTGATCAGAAATTGTCAATTAAAAATGTGCTCCTCATTAACTTACATCGTACGGTCAAACAGCTCTCAAAGTTACTCTTTTACCTACAGTATGTCAACTTCAATTTGACTATTTGAAGATCCGGATCCGGATCTACGGATCCGGTCCGGGTTTTCTTCTTAATAAAAATAGTGAAATCAACAGTAAGTTGTCATTTTTATAATAAAATAAAAAACTGTACTGGGTTTGGTGATGTTCTATATTGTCTGAATCAACTTTGTTTGTGTTCGTTTCTGTACTATTGAGAGCTGTTTTACCGTACAATGTAAGTCAATGAGGCGTATCTTTTGAATTATCAATTTCTAATCAATGGAGCAATTTTTTTTCTCGCCCACCTTTGGAGTTAAATCATGGCAAGGTAACTACACAAGCCAAACCTCTACCAAAGTGGTCTTGCCCTTTAACTGACTTTTAAAAAAAAAATCACTCTAATGAGTCTGACTCCCAAACCCACATGGAGCAACTGGTGTTCAACACATATAGACATTTTGTGCCCATTTTAACCACATGAACCCCAGTCCCTGTTCTGCCCATTATAACATGCACGCACGCACGCACGCACGCACGCACGCACGCACGCACGCACAGACACACACACACACACACACACACACACACACACACACACACACACACACACACACACACACACACACACACACACACACACACACACACACACACACACACACACACACACACACACACACGTGTGGGTTGTGTCCAAACAATATACAGTACTATCAAAAAATGATGCATTGTACATTGCAACTATAGGATAACAGGTGAACAATGAACCTGTACTATAGCATCTAAACCATTTAATATGGTGGCAAGGATAAAATACTGTATCATGAATACAATGATTGATGTACTCATGGAACATTATGGATAGTATATACAAACATCAAATCCACATAAAATACGTAAATAGGCAGAAATTATCCCAGAGATTTGGGAGAAAATGACCCATACACAACTACACATCCCATAAATATGATACAGTAGTTAGCCTACAGTACTCACAAACAATGAGAGTGTGTTGCTCTTATAAGGAGGATGCTGGCTAAAGCATATCATTACACTGGCAGTAAGATACCCTACTCTGTGGAGATCATCTCCACTGGAGATGATGTATTGGACAGGACATATTGCAAACCTGGACATGAGCAGTAGAGGACTATTATGAAAGGGTGAAGTATGAACATGATTACATGCAAAAAATTGTCTGTATGCAATCAGAACTTAATAGCACAAATAGCAGATCTACAAGGACACTCCACATCACAATGACACTGACTTGTGAGCGTGTAGATAGTTAACTAATAATTTTTATATATATATATATATATATATATATATATATATATATATATATATATATATATATATATATATATATATATATAAACATTGTTTTTGGGGACCACCGGCCCATTACTGGTCGGCCCACCGGGCATATGCCCTCTGTGTCAAACGGCCAGTCCGCCGCTAGTCATTCATGTCAATAACACAGCCTCAAACATCTTACTGAAACCTGAAGGAACAGACTAATGATTCACTTTGAAGACGTCACAAGAAACAAACCATCATGATACCATTTCAGTATTACTTTGTTTCAAGCCTGATTAATACTTTGTCAAATGACAGTGGCAAAATGCGTTGAAAATAACTGATCTACAAGTTCACAGAGCGTAGCATGCACAACTGACTTTTTAAACTTGTAGATCAGCTATTTTTCGCAAGCAACACCATCGTTTGATGGAGCATGACTTAAGCATTAGTTAAAATGCTTTTGCAGTTTATTGTGTGAATATACAATGTTGATGTAGGCTACAGGTAAATGTGATGTGTGAATATACACTGTTGATGTAGGCTACAGGTAAATGTGATGTGTGAATATACGCTGTTGATGTAGGCTACAGGTAAATGTGATGTGTGAATATACAATGTTGATGTAGGCTACAGGTAAATGTGATGTGTGAATATACACTGTTGATGTAGGCTACAGGTAAATGTGATGTGTGAATATACGCTGTTGATGTAGGCTACAGGTAAATGTGATGTGTGAATATACAATGTTGATGTAGGCTACAGGTAAATGTGATGTGTGAATATACACTGTTGATGTAGGCTACAGGTAAATGTGATGTGTGAATATACACTGTTGATGTAGGCTACAGGTAAATGTGATGTGTGAATATACACTGTTGATGTAGGCTACAGGTAAATGTGATGTGTGAATATACACTGTTGATGTAGGCTACAGGTAAATGTGATGTGCATTGATCCTGTTGATGGGTCCGTTGTCTCATAATCCACCTATGGCTACAATAAATCAACCTTAATCACACGGTATCATGTCATCACATGACTTCATTCACTATCATGGTACTGTACTCCATGTGTGCCGTTTTTACAGTTGAAATATAGCTTGTGATAAAAGGTTGAGTTAAATGTTGTGTTTCAGTCCTGGGGGGGTGCATGCGGCTGATTTGTTAATTTAATGTAGGAAATATTTATCTGTCAAACTAATCTGTCACACAGCTCAGAGACTTCATGCATGATTCACCAAATGGAATGAGGTTGAGTAAAACAATTAGAATAAAATGTCACCTGCTGTTTCTATCTTTTCAGCACTGAAAATATTACTGAATGTACATATATTTTTACAAAATGATTACCATCATCTTATTCATTTTTGTCTTACATTCCTCCAGTCATAATATACAATGTTATACCACATAATGCATTCATCAAACATGCATAATATTCTCTTATAGGATTCTTACCTGGTGAATTCACATCCAGATCAAGACAAAGTTGTTCTTCAACTGCAAAGGAGACATTGAAAAAGAAGACAATGTTTCTTCACCTTCATCAGTTTTTTACAATGATATGTCTGACAATGATATTGTCAATAACGTTGTAATGTTCAATCAATCAATAAGTCAATCCTGAGTCTGTTATATGTTATGCATAACAGTAAATACAGTAGCAGTAGTTATACTTATAACCATAAAGCACATGTGACAGGTGGACAGCTTTGGCAAAACAGAATATTCCCCACTGGGGTGTTATTTGGGTCACATTATAACAACGTAACCATGAGAGAGTTTTGATGATTTATGTTCCTCAATGTAGCATTTTAACTGGTGTGTGTGTGTGTGTGTGTGTGTGTGTGTGTGTGTGTGTGTGTGTGTGTGTGTGTGTGTGTGTGTGTGTGTGTGTGTGTGTGTGTGTGTGTGTGTGTGTGTGTGTGTGTGTGTGTGTGTGTGCGTGCGTGCGTGCGTGCGTGCGTGCGTGCGTGCGTGCGTGCGTGCGTGCGTGCGTGCGTGCGTGTGTGTGTAGGACTGGCCATCAGAAACATTGGAATGTTTGCTTTGGGTTTTGGATAGAAGAAGAAAATAAACTCTGTAGTAAACTGAGGAGTGTCATGAGCCTTAATTTCACACATTTTGTCCAAAAACATCCATAAATAAGGTTTTGAACCAGACACACAATCTGTCTGTGTGTCTGTCTCTGTGCGTGTACGTACATGCGTACGTACATGTGTACATGGTAGACAGGTGCTACATTCCATACCAGATCAGTTGACTGTAAGTGTGGATGATTAAATGTCAATGTATTGAAGATTTAACTCACTTTTTTTTAAGGACTTTTCACACAAATAAGTCTGACTCCAAACCCACATGGAGCAACTAGTGTTTCAACACATGAAGACAGTGTTTTGCCCATTTTAACCACATGAACCCCAGTCCCTATTCTGGCCATGTTATAATAGGCCAACATTGTGTGAAAATAGGCCAACATTTTGCCAAATATACAATCTCACAACATATCACGTTGCAACGTGTTGTGAGCTTGTAGATGAGCTATTTACAACAAATAGATTTGGGATTAGTATAGACCCCTGAAGGACTAGAGAATGTATGTAGGGTTTAATTGGTTAAGGTGTGTTTTCTTAGCTACTCAAAGGCAAAACCACTCTGGTAGAGGTTTGGGTTGTGTAGTTATCTTGCCATGATGTAACTCTTAAAGGACAACTTTGGTTTTTCACAACCAAGGTTTATATTTTAGTTTGTAATTAAAGTAAATCAAAGATGAGTGTTGTTTTTTTTATTTATTTACTGCTTTCTATAGTTTTAGCAATTTTCGCGATTTTTTTTACAGTGGGCGGGGGCATTCTGTCCGGTGGCTAAATATGTCTTTTACACAATAAAAAAGGTCCTGTGGTCTTTGATGGCCATATGTGAGTTATTCGAGGCTAGAAGAGCTACTGTAATTAATAAAAAAGATTTTTTTTTATTTACTTTAATTACAAGCTAAAATATAGCTGCAAGCAGCGATAATACGGGGCCAGGAGAGAGAAAGAGACATGATAATTCCTTTAACAGGTCAGTTCATGAAAGTCCTTGCGGTCTTGTTTCCAATGAGGGCCTGTGAGCAATTAGGGGTTAAGAGTCTTGCTTGTGTCGATGACAAATTTCATCGACACATTTGCTGACCTGGCCTGGAATCGTACCTGGGGCAACCAGAGCCTCTGGCTCCCTAGGCAGGCTCACTAACCACTCAGCTATGGCCGCCCTTGAGAGAGAGCGAGAGAGAGAGAGAGAGAGAGAGAGAGAGAGAGAGAGAGAGAGAGAGAGAGAGAGAGAGAGAGAGAGAGAGAGAGAGAGAGAGAGAGAGAGAGAGAGAGAGAGAGAGAGAGAGAGAGAGAGAGAGAGAGAGAGAGAGATGGAAACGGAATAGATTGAAGATAGAAACGGAATAGATTGAAGAGACAGAGAGAGAGACATGGAAACGGAATAGATTGAAGAGAAAGACATGGAAACGGAATAGATTGAAGAGAGAGAGAGAGAGCCATGGAAACGGAATAGATTGAGTCATGTTTTTTGCAATTCAACTTAAATGAGTGTGCATCAAGTGAGGCTTGAACCAGCAACCTTGCGGTCGTGAGGCACTCTTAGGTAGCTGCAACACTACCTATAGTGCTATAGCTTTGTCCAGGCTGATGTTGTCTGTTGAGGATCACAAACTCTTGCCTTCTGTCATGACCCAAGCCCCTGTTTCACTAACACTAAGATCACTCGTTCACAAACCATTTACCAATTAAGAAATTGTACATCTCCTCAGAAGCAAAACTAGTGAAAGTAGCCGATCTACAAGCTCACAAACCATTAAAAGTTGTCAGATTGTACATCGGCTATTTTCACAATGAAGTATGTTATACATTGAAAAAACATACTCTCATTGCTATCTGAAAAGTTGTGAGATTGTAGATCAGCTGTATGTAAAAAACACTCAATTAAGTATTTCATGTTATCTTTAACAATTGCAGATGTATTCATTGATAGTCATGTTGTGTGAAATGCAACTTAGATGAAGTCTGCACCAAGTGAGGCTTGAACTGGTGACCTTCAGGTTGTGGGGCACACATTTAAGCGAGAAGCCACCAACAGACAAGAACCTGTGAAAAAGGAGATCACACAGATGATACAGTTTCACGCAAATAGCTGAAAAATCCTGGGTTTAAGTGTTTTTCAAACTGCTCAAGATTGCGGACAACCTAAGGGCGGTGCTTACTGGTCAACGTGATAGATGTGTTCCTCATTAGTCAAGGCACATGTGTAAGCAGGTCTAATGGCTGTCGGCCAAACGAGGCATGACTTTTGCCTGTTTAAAGTTTCAATTTTCAAAAAATTGCTATAGTGCCCCCGTTTGACCAATTGGAGTAAGATTGGTTTCAGTGATATTTGGAATGGCCCTTTACATTTCTGCAAAGTTTCAAAGAATGGTAAGTCTGCATGTATGTGTTAGGGGCAGATGAATAATTGTCATAAAACTGCAATATTCATTGGCTCATTAAAGCTTCATTTTTTCACTTATGGAAAATATTTTGCAAACGTTTTTTGGCATAGGTCCAAAGTTCATGTGTAAAAAGTTTCGTGCAGATTACTCAAAAATCCCAGGAGGAGATAGGTTTTAACTGTTTTTCATATAATTCAAAATGGTGGGAGATCTAAAGGTCAGAGGTCAAAAGTCAGAGTGTGAAAGTTGTTCAGCATGAGGAGACGCATGTGTGCATCGAAGTTTCATGGCTGTAGGTGAAACAGGGCATGAGTTGTACCTGTTCAAAGTTGGCATTTTTCAATTGAGTGCTATAGCGCCACCTTTTGACGAAAGATTGTGAGAATTATTTCTTGATCGTTTTTCATGACCATCTATCATATGGCCGAGTTTCATAAAAAGCGACTGCACGGTTCAGCCAGAACTGCCAAAAGTGGCAGAAGAAACGGAATAATCTGAATAACAAAACGGGTCCATGCTGGAAGCCTGGCCCCGTAAATATAAACCTTGGTTGTGAAAAACCACAGTTGTCCTTTAAGGTGGACAAGAAATCAAAACATAATTGCTCCATTAATTAGAAATTGATCGTTCAAAATATGCTCCTCATTGACTTACATTGTACGGTAAACAGCTCTCAAAGTCACTCTTTTAGCACATAAACAAAGCTGATTCAAACAATATAGAACATCACCAAACCCAGTACTGTTTTATCTATTTATAAAAATGTCAACTTCCTGTTCATCTTTCTATTTTCATTAGGAAGAAAACACGAACTGGATCTGTGCATCCGTATCTTCAACAGGAAGTTGATTTTTATATATTAAAAAAGAAAACGGTACTGGATTTTGTGATGTTCCATATTGTCTGAATCAGTTTTGTTTGCTTTTGCTGGATGGACTAAAATAGTGACTTTGAGAGATGTTTCACCGTACAATGTAAGTCAATGAGGAGCATATTTTGAATTATCAATTTCTAATCAGTGGAGCAACCATGCATTTTTGATTTCTTGCCCACCTTTGGAGTTACATCATGGCAAGGTAACCACACAACCCAAACCTCTACCAGTAGTCTAGCCCTTCAGACAGCTCTGACACATCATGCAGAGAAGAAATAAATCAATGTTACTGAATGTACATACAATGTTTTTACAAAATAATCACCATTATCTTATGAAATGATTTCTTACATTCATACAGTCATAATATACAATATACTGTAATACCACACTGTAATGCATTCATCCAACATGTGTAATATTACCTGGTGAATCACATCCAGATCAAGTCAACGTTGATCTGCATCTGCAAAGAAGACAATGTTTCTTCACATTAATCAGTATATTGTACAACAATATGACACCTGGTGAGGCTGTGCATAGATTTATTAATATACGTCTCATATTCTTTATTTTGTCTATAAAAAGACTCAGTCCTGACTTAATATAATACAGTGATTTGTGAATGTGATTGTTAGAGTGTATGATGTTAAATATGTTTTATGACAGTACATACAGTAGAACACTCTTTAAGCCAGTGTGACATTAACTCATTCAGTGCCCAGCTTACTTATGGAATTGTGGCTCTGAGTGCCACAGCCAAAATTCATTGTAAAAAAAAAAAGTGCTTAGGAGCCGAGATACAGCCTTTTTAAGTTAGAAGTTAAACTAAGAGTGAATGGAGCAGCACATCTTTAAATCGTCATATCTTGGGTTCTGAACATGTTTTTCCAAACAAAAACAAAAAAACGTGACGTCTTTTAGACGTCATGTGGCACTGAATGATGTGTGACACATCACATACCTGCTTACATATTCATAAGCACAATGCACATGTGATAGGTGGACACAATACTGTGGGCGGGTCTGGAGGTGACTGGAACTACAGACAGCCAATCAGGACGTCAGGAAGTTCACCTGTTGACAACCTCTGTATCACATACACACACACACACACACACACACACACACACACACACACACACACACACACACACACACACACACACACACACACACACACACACACACACACACACACACACACACACACACACACACACACACACACACACACACACGTATTAACATACCTTTGATTTTATGAATGCCATTTAACTTTTAAATCTAAAACCTTAAATAGACGATCTACAAGCTCACAACACCTCGTGCTGCGACATATTGTGAGCTTGTAGATCACCTATTTTCGGTGCACAAAACCAGCACGCAACTAAGTTCAAGTCAGGCATAACTCCAACATCAACCACTAATCCTAAACTCACAATGACTAATCCTACCTTAAAACAACCATTTAAATTGTACCAGGAAAATCACAACATCCATTTCTCTAATTTACTATTCTTGTGGGGACATTTGACCCTCATAGTCCAGGGGCCAAGCCATATTTTTGTACCACCTAAGGTGACCGTAAAGTTTTTTGTATTTTTGTCTTCCTACATGTCTCTAGTTTATATTTTGGTATGATAACCCTTCCAATCTTGTAGCTTAATGGCAGTTATCACTACCTACCGGCTAATGTATCCGGTAGGAGACACAAAGTAGAATCTTTGTGTCCCCTACCGGAAATACACCGGGCATCAAATTATTGCGACAAAAAACTAAATATATCCATGTATTCAAGGCTTCATGGGGTGTGCAATTGATAGAAAATAAATCATTTTTTGTGTGAACTCCTCCTTTAAGTTTCCCAGGGGGACTCTCTACCCATTCAGCTATGACCACCCTAGACCGAAAGAGGGTCAACTTTTACAAGCTTATGGAAAGCAGTCTTTTTGAAACACCAAAAATCTGAGAAGTTATCAATTGCACACCCCATGAAGCCTTGAATACATGGATATATTTTCTTTTTTGTCGCAATAATTTGATGCCCGGGTGTATTTCCGGTAGGAGACACAAAGATTCTACTTTGTGTCTCCTACCGGATACAGTAGCCGGTAGGTAGTGATAACTGCCATTAAGCTACACGATTGGAAGGGTTATCATACCAAAATATAAATTAGAGACATGTAGGAAGACAAAAATTCAAAAACTTTACGGTCACCTTAGGTGGTACCAATTTGTGAAAAAATCAGTGTTGGCCCCTGGACTATCATAAGTATAGTAACACAAGCGCACACACGCACACACGCTACAAATTAAGCAATTGGCAGACGCTCTCTATAAATATGCGAAATGGTGCATTTATAGTTCACCTGCTGATAACCTCTGTATCCCACACACACACACACACACACACACACACACACACACACACACACACACACACACACACACACACACACACACACACACACACACACACACACACACACACACACACACACACACACACACACACACACACACACACACACACACACACACACACACACACACACACACACACACCCGGTACAATTTAGGCATTTAGCAGACGCTCTTTATCTAGAGAGACTTACAATGAGCAATATAAACACATACATCAAATGCAGAGAGACAGTGTAGTGACTCAGTCAACTAGTATCACAGGTAACCTAGCATCAATCTAAACAATATACTATCAAAACCCTCTCCTCAGCATTAACTACTAATGCCTTCTAATTCCCTCTAGTGTCTTTTAAGAGGATTGCCATGGGCACATTCTCCAACCATTGCTCCTGCTTTGACAAGTAGTAATTGCTGTGATCTTAGTCTTATATTAGTTTATTAGTTTTATGATGTATTGTTGTTATTAGTATTTTAAATAGTCTGTATTGGTGCTATTGGTAGTAGGTCTTTGGTATTACGGATGTCATGTTTGTCTTTGTTTTGTTATGTCCTGTATTGTCGTTACTGGCAGAGCTGTGTAACTTTTTATTTGCCTCTTCTCTTGGCCAGGGCACACTTGTAAAAGAGACACTAGTCTCAATGTGATTTCTCTGGTGAAATAAAGGTTAAATAAAAAATGTTGGTGCTCCCAAGGGTTGTGTAAGCTCAGCTGTGCTTTTCACCCTTTATATAGACAGCTGTCGTACTGAGGAATGTCTGTCTGAATGCCGCACTGACAAACCAGACCAATACATTATAAAGTACTCTGATGATACAGTCTTTCTGTTTTGGATAGTTTCAGTGATGCTGGACTGCACCAACAGAGTAAATAAGGTGGTGGAGTGGAGTGATAACAACGCTCTTGTCATTAACACAAAAAAGACAGAAGAGATTGTTTTTGGTGCTCCACTAGAGATACACAGATCCCTCATTACTATTCATAGTGAACAGATCAACCAGGTATGTTTGTATACAGTACTGTACATACCTAGGATTAGTAATAGAACACCTTTTGTCATGGAAAGACCAGATTGAATCAGTGGGTAAGAAGACAAAACAAAGAGTATATTTCCTTCGCCGTCTGAGATCTTTTGGTGCTAATAGACAGATTCTTCTTTTGTTTTCACTTCTGTTATTATGAGTGTTCTGCAGTACTGTAGTACCACCTGGTATGGATGTCTGTCTGTAGCTTTAAAGTCACAACTGCTGCAGCAAGTGAACATTTGTTCAAAGATTGTTGGACAACCACTTCAGAGGCTCTATACATCTACGTATGATAACAGTATGATAAGGTTGGCAAGGAATATCACTTCAAACACTAGCGATGCTTTGTATGGAGAATATAGGTTGCTGCCTTCAGGAAGGAGATACAGTGTTCCTACATACAAAAAGGTCAAACTGAAGAGGTCCTTTGTCCATCAGACGACATTGAGGCTTAATCAGGAGTTATAAGCCAGGGGTAGGCTGAGTGGTGGACATTGCTCTTGTCTTTGCATGTCTTTATGTATGTATTTGTATTTTGTTGTTTTCTTGTGTCATGTCAAATGTGTGTACTGTTATATGTTGCATACATGGCTGTTTCTGGGTCGCAAGACAAATTTCAGTGCAAACTGACAATAAAGTATTATCGTATGACACCTGAGGGGTCGTTATACAAGCACACATCATTAAGAGTTATTATTATGGGGGGGGGGGGTTCAATTTTCAGTATTTACTTCTACTCCATCTCAGAGGCAAATATTATACTTTTTACTCCACTACAATTATTTGAAAACTTTATTTACTAGTTACTTTGCATTTATAGATTATTATAGTAAACCATACATTAACCACTTATTGTATTAACCACTTACTTTATATATAGGCTATTTGAAAATAGCAGATCTACAAGCTCACATCGCTTCACATTGATGCTTTGTGAGCTTGTAGATCTGTTATTTTTCAAAAGATAAATCCATTCAATATCTGGTACCCCCAGCCTCCCTTACTGTGTAATATGGAATCAGGGGTTGTGTGTGTAGCCTACTCACTCAGGCCAAACCATTCTCTCACACTGCACGGTCAATTTTGATGTTCATACAGTAGCCTACTGTCCATACCCTTTTCGGTATATGCGTTGTACGCTGATTTGCTCATTGGTTATTGTAAAAATTGGGATTCAGAACACGCGCGCGCCCGCACACACACACACACACACACACACACACACACACACACACACACACACACACACACACACACACACACACACACACACACACACACACACACACACACACACACACACACACACACACACACACACACACACACACACACACACACACACACACACACACACACACACACACACGTGCGCTCAGTCATTTCATTCTGCATGGGGCGAAGCCCGTTGATCATTCAATTGTAGATTCATAAGCAGGCTATTAAGCCTACTATTGAACCTGATCTCCTCTCTCTCTCTCTCTCTCTCTCTGAATGGACTCCGTGCAGGGCGGGCGGGCTGGTTATGAAAAACCTGAGCCACGCAAAGGCCACTGAACTGATAGTGCATATTTTTTTACACAACATACTGTAGCTTACATGTAGCCTACTGTACATCATTACATGGCGTACTTAGGGTGTACCCTCTCTCACTGGGTGTGCCAAACAGGTGACGTTTATGAATTAATCAGGCCCCGTCAATCAAGCATCCATAGCACCAGTGACAGCGCATTCATTTCATTGACCAAACATATTGGGTGCGTTCGGATATTACGCACCGGAGCACACTCGCCTATTAGTTTGTATTGGCCAGTGCGCTCAGTGCTGTATTTTCAAACGCACCCTATAATCAACATAACCACACATTGCAACAATCCCATTCATGGCTACAGACATAATTTCCTTAAAGCAGTAAATTGAATGAAAGAATGAATGAATGAATGCATTAATGAATGGATGAGTAATTTATTTCGGTGCTGAATAGTTCAATGGAAAACTTAAACATTAATTAGAATAACAGATGAAGGGAGTCTGTAGGGAGAAATAAAAAACACAATAAGTGAATGTTTGTCAATAAAACTAGAAAGCCAGGCTGTTATATAAGTTAAAAAAAAGTCTCACTATAATTTACGTCACACGCACATGTCTGCGTCTGCGTGCGCTGACAGACAGACAGACAGACAGACAGACAGACAGACAGACAGACAGACAGAATACGTCTTTCGCAAAGCAGCAGATATGAGCTAGTATATGAGCGGCTGAATGTAAATTCATTGTAGGCTATAGTGTGATTTCTGTGTTATCTATTGCGTTGGGGGGGGGGTCGCCCGGGGACCCCCCCCCCCCCGCTCTCTCTTTCTCTCTCTCACCCCCCCCTCTCTCTCTCTCTCTCTCTCTCCCCCTCATGCGTAAAAGAAAAGCGTCTCCAAAAACACTTATGTTTTCAATAGGCCACCATTAAACGATAAAATCGAATCAAACAAATTCCTTATTTCCGGAGGTTATTGAAGTTATATCAATCGATAAAATGTGATGCAACATATGGTTATTGGATTAAAATAATGGAAGCAATCAAATGGAAAGTTAACTTCGGGAATGCAGCCATAATTCACGGGGAACATGAAGGCATGCGTAAAGGGATCCCCAAGGGAACCCCAATGCGTAAAGGGACCCCCAAAGGTCCACAGGGACCCCCACCCGACCCCCTCGGTCGGGTGGGGGTCGGGGGGGAGGGGGTCGGGTAGCAGGGGGGGAAGCACACACATATTAGGAAGGAGGGAAGGCAGATGCAAACAATTACATTGTGGATGGCGATGATGGATTATTTAGGCACGACGGAGTAATATTTCGGCGACGATGGATTCTTTACGTCGCGACGAGTCACACCCGTCGAAGCGACCCGTCGCCGTCGGCCCTATTTCGCCGCGACCGAGTAAGATTTCGGCGACGACGGCTTCTTTCCGTCGCGCCTTGCGTTGCCGTCGCACTTAGCTATAGCCCCGACGAGAACTTCAAAAGCCACGACGAGATCAAATGTCCCGACGTGTCGCAATAAACGCGACGGTGTCTCGACGAGCGCCCGTACTCCGCGGAGCCATACCGTGCGTCATGGCGCACGGGTGAAACGTCGCCAAAAACAGCCACCCGTCGAAGCGAGCAGGCACCAGTCGAGGCGACCCGTCGCGGTCGCAAATGGAGCTCGCCCCTCCTGGAAAAATCACTACCAATCAGCTTTAAATTGCCTGAAACGTGCTCCTAACAGGTTTTTGGGGGAACATTTTTTTTCTGTTTTCGTCACTCGTCACTTTTCGTCACTACCGAAACGGAAAAAAAAATTCAAAAAAAAATCACTACCAATCAGCTTTAAATTGCCTGAAACGTGCTCCTAACAGGTTTTTGGGGGAACAATTTATTTTCTGTTTTCGTCACTCGTCACTTTTCGTCACTACCGAAACGGAAAAAGAAATTCACAAAAAAATCACTACCAATCATCTTTAAATTGCCTGAAACGTGCTCCTAACAGGTTTTTGGGGGAACAATTTTTTTTCTGTTTTCGTCACTCGTCACTTTTCGTCACTACCGAAACGGAAAAAAAAATCACTACCAATCAGCTTTAAATTGCCTGAAACGTGCTCCTAACAGGTTTTTGGGGGATTTTTTTTTTTTCTGTTTTCGTCTTTCGTCACTACCGAAACGGAAGAAAAAATCCACAAAAAAATCACTACCAATCAGCTTTAAATTGCCTGAAACGTGCTCCTAACAGGTTTTTGGGGGAACATTTTTTTTTCTTTTTTCGTCACTCGTCACTTTTCGTCACTACCGAAACGGAAAAAAAAATTCACAAAAAAATCACTACCAACCAGCTTTAAATTGCCTGAAACGTGCTCCTAACAGGTTTTTGGGGGAACATTTTTTTTTCTGTTTTCGTCACTCGTCACTTTTCGTCACTACCGAAACGAAAAAAAAAAAATCACAAAAAAATCACTACCAATCAGATTTAAATTGCCTGAAACGTGCTCCTAACAGGTTTTTGGGGGAACAATTTTTTTTCTGTTTTCGTCACTCGTCACTTTTCGTCACTACCGAAATGGAAAAAAAAAATCACAAAAAAATCACTACCAATCAGATTTAAATTGCCTGAAACGTGCTCCTAACAGGTTTTTGGGGGAACAATTTTTTTTCTGTTTTCGTCACTCGTCACTTTTCGTCACTACCGAAACGGAAAAAAAAATTCACAAAAAAATCACTACCAATCAGCTTTAAATTGCCTGAAACGTGCTCCTAACAGGTTTTTGGGGGAACATTTTTTTTTCTGTTTTCGTCACTCGTCACTTTTCGTCACTACCGAAACGGAAGAAAAAATTCACAAAAAAATCACTACCAATCAGCTTTAAATTGCCTGAAACGTGCTCCTAACAGGTTTTTGGGCGAACATTTTTTTTTCTTTTTTCGTCACTCGTCACTTTTCGTCACTACCGAAACGGAAGAAAAAATTCACAAAAAAATCACTACCAATCAGCTTTAAATTGCCTGAAACGTGCTCCTAACAGCTTTTTGGGGGAACAATGTTTTTTCTGTTTTCGTCACTCGTCACTTTTCGTCACTACCGAAACGGAAGAAAAAATCACAAAAAAATCACTGCCAATCAGATTTAAATTGCCTGAAACGTGCTCCTAACAGGTTTTTGGGGGAACAATTTCTTTTCTGTTTTCGTCACTCGTCACTCGTCACTTTTCGTCACTACCGAAACGGAAAAAAAAAATCACAAAAAAATCACTACCAATAGATTTAAATTGCCTGAAACGTGCTCCTAACAGGTTTTTGGGGGAACAAATTTTTTTCTGTTTTCGTCTTTCGTCACTACCGAAACGGAAGAAAAAATCACAAAAAAATCACTGCCAATCAGATTTAAATTGCATGAAACGTGCTCCTAACAGGTTTTTGGGGGAACAATTTCTTTTCTGTTTTCGTCACTCGTCACTCGTCACTTTTCGTCACTACCGAAACGGGAAAAAAAATTCACAAAAAAATCACTACCAATCATCTTTAAATTGCCTGAAACGTGCTCCTAACAGGTTTTTGGGGGAACAACTTCTTTTCTGTTTTCGTCACTCGTCACTCGTCACTTTTCGTCACTACCGAAACGGAAAAAAAAATCCACAAAAAAATCACTACCAATCAGCTTTAAATTGCCTGAAACGTGCTCCTAACAGGTTTTTGGGGGAACAATTTTGTTTCTGTTTTCGTCACTCGTCACTTTTCGTCACTACCGAAACGGAAGAAAAAATTCACAAAAAAATCACTACCAATCAGCTTTAAATTGCCTGAAACGTGCTCCTAACAGGTTTTTGGGGGAACATTTTTTTTTCTGTTTTCGTCACTCGTCACTTTTCGTCACTACCGAAACGGAAGAAAAAAATCACAAAAAAATCACTGCCAATCAGATTTAAATTGCCTGAAACGTGCTCCTAACAGGTTTTTGGGGGAACAATTTTTTTTCTGTTTTCGTCACTCGTCACTTTTCGTCACTACCGAAACGGAAAAAAAAAAAATCACTACCAATCATCTTTAAATTGCCTGAAACGTGCTCCTAACAGGTTTTTGGGGGAACAATTTCTTTTCTGTTTTCGTCACTCGTCACTCGTCACTTTTCGTCACTACCGAAACGGAAAAAAAAATCCACAAAAAAATCACTACCAATCAGCTTTAAATTGCCTGAAACGTGCTCCTAACAGGTTTTTGGGGGAACAATTTTGTTTCTGTTTTCGTCACTCGTCACTTTTCGTCACTACCGAAACGGAAAAAAAAATTCACAAAAAAATCACTACCAATAAGCTTTAAATTGCCAGAAACGTGCTCCTAATAGGTTTTTGGGGGAACAATTTTGTTTCTGTTTTCGTCACTCGTCACTTTTCGTCACTACCGAAACGGGGGAAAAAAATCACAAAAAAATCACTACCAATCAGCTTTAAATTGCCTGAAACGTGCTCCTAACAGGTTTTTGGGGGAACATTTTTTTTTCTGTTTTCGTCACTCGTCACTTTTCGTCACTACCGAAACGGAAAAAAAAATTCACAAAAAAATCACTGCCAATCAGATTTAAATTGCCTGAAACGTGCTCCTAACAGGTTTTTGGGGGAACATTTTTTTTTCGTCACTCGTCACTCGTCACTTTTCGTCACTACCGAAACGGGGAAAAAAATTCACAAAAAAATCACTACCAATCAGCTTTAAATTGCCTGAAACGTGCTCCTAACAGGTTTTTGGGGGAACATTTTTTTTTCTGTTTTCGTCACTCGTCACTTTTCGTCACTACCGAAACGGAAAAAAAAATTCACAAAAAAATCACTGCCAATCAGATTTAAATTGCCTGAAACGTGCTCCTAACAGGTTTTTGGGGGAACATTTTTTTTTCTGTTTTCGTCACTCGTCACTTTTCGTCACTACCGAAACGGAAGAAAACATTTACAAAAAAATCACTACCAATCAGCTTTAAATTGCCTGAAACGTGCTCCTAACAGGTTTTTGGGGGAACAATTTTTTTTCTCGTTTCGTCACTTTTCGTCACTACCAAAACGGGAAAAAAAATTCACAAAAAAATCACTACCAATCGGCTTTAAATTGCCTGAAACGTTCTCCTAACAGGTTTTTGGGGGAACAATTGTTTTTCTGTTTTCGTCACTCGTCACTTTTCGTCACTACCGAAACGGAAAAAAAAAAATCACAAAAAAATCACTGCCAATCAGATTTAAATTGCCTGAAACGTGCTCCTAACAGGTTTTTGGGGGAACATTTTTTTTTTCTGTTTTCGTCACTCGTCACTTTCTGTGTGCTGAATAACCCAGTAGCCTACCCTGTCTGTCTGTCTGTCTGTCTGTCTGTCTGTCTGTCTGTCTGTCTGTCTGTGTGTTGTGGAGAACACATGTATGTCTGTCTGTCTGTCTGTCTGTCTGTCTGTCTGTCTGTCTGTCTGTCTGTCTGTCTGTCTGTCTGTCTGTCTATGTTGTGGAGAACACATGTCTGTCTGTCTGTCTGTCTGTCTGTCTGTCTGTCTGTCTGTCTGTCTGTCTGTCTATGTTGTGGAGAACACATGTCTGTCTGTCTGTCTGTCTGTCTGTCTGTCTGTCTGTCTGTCTGTCTATGTTGTGGAGAACACATGTCTGTCTGTCTGTCTGTCTGTCTGTCTGTCTGTCTGTCTGTCTGTCTGTCTGTCTGTCTATGTTGTGGAGAACACATGTCTGTCTGTCTGTCTGTCTGTCTGTCTGTCTGTCTGTCTGTGTGCATCTGGATCCTCTGGTATGCAGTGACAGAGTCCTGAGCACCTCGACTGCATCAGCTTTTTTAGCAGATCCTGAAGCACACTATCCACAACACCACAACACTATTAAAGATCCTGAAGCACACTATCCACAACACCACAACACTATTAAAGATCCTGAAGCACACTATCCACAACACCACAACACCACAAAGATCCTATCCTTCAACTATAAATGTCCGTGTCATTACAGTTCTCAGAGAGCGTCCATGCTCACTCAGAAACATGTTGAAATGTCTCACACTCTCTCTTCTCCTCCAGCCTAGTGTGTTAGTTGACCAGCCACAGCCCATCTTGTTATTATTAATGTCAGCTGGTTATGGTAGAAATACTGAGCAAAAGCTCAGCTCCAAACACACAGACATGCTGATATATACACACCAATATTTATTATCACTTGCTCTTAATTAGGTGACAGCATTTAACAGATTATTGCCAGCACTAAAGTTAACCATCTCTGTTTTCACCTGTTTCTCTTCCTTCCTCCTTGTTTTAGTCCCGCCTGCTCTCAGAACCTGCTAGGTTTACCAACAGAGTCTCTGCAGTCTGCAGACAGACCCTTCTCAGGTTTACTAGAGTTGATTGACACTTGACTGTACCCAATGAACATGCTGCCATGAGCTTGGTATTATGTGACATAGGAGCTGCATGTCTGCCTCCCATAAGGCAATGGTGGAAAAAGTGCTCACATGTTTTACTTAAGTAAAAGTATCAATACTGCCAAGTAGAAATACTCTGTTACAAGTGAAAGTCCGGAATTCAAAATGTACTTGATTAAAAGTACAAAAGTATTGGTACACTATCAAAATATACGTACCAAAAGTAAAAGTACTCATTGTGCATGATGAAGTTCAAAATGAATAAAAAATCTTTAGAACATAGCAGATCTACAAGCTCACAATGTGTCGCATTGTGAGATTGTAGATCAGCTATTTTCAAATGGCCGAAATGTATACAGGGCTGAAGTGGTTAGTAGTTCGGTTTTGTTTGGATTTTGAAGTTCTCAAGATTAAAAGTAACTGAATTTGAAATATAAATAGTCTACCCGGGACCCAAACTAGTGAAAATAGCAGATCTACAAGCTCACAATGCATCGCAATGTGCCAAAATGCACCATTAAAAAAAAGTTCAACATTTTGAAAAAAATATATAATTGCTCTTCCATTTTGGGTTTGGGTTTAGGATATGTGAAAGGGTTAAACATGAACCCCATGGGACATTATCTCTTTCCATCTAGACTAAAGTCCCACTGGGTTTTCAAAGCATTTCTGTCAATGAATGTGGACATGCTGGCGAGACATTTTTTTTTTGATTGACCTTTGATATAACTTTTAGTGCCATACTCTCTCCAGCTAGTTTATTGTCTACTATGAAGTGTAAGTAAGTAACTTCTTCCTTAGCTTGAAAAAGGTGGGGTAAGTGATTTTCTTTGGTTAAAATACGTGTTCAATAGCTCTATATTGTGTACTCATTGCTGTATAGAGTGTGTGTTCAGTAACAGGAGTCTCCATGTCTCTCCAGCTCTTTAGTAAACAGAAAATGCATTTTCAGGTCGGGATAGCAATTCTATCCAATCAGGATAGAGAACTCAGTCAAGGCAATTTTGTAATATTCAAGAGTGAACACCATCACTACGCAGTGTTTAAATGACAATTTAAACGCTGGAATGGAAATTGTGAAATGAGAATCTTTATTGACAAAATAATACCAATGTCTTTTTGTAGGTAAAAAAACAACAACAAAACATAAACACTACAACACGTTCGTTCGTTCGTTCGTTCGTTAACCACATGAATCCTTGCGTGCCTATTCTGGGCGTGTCATAATAGGTGAACATGGGGCTGAATAGGCGAGCAAATGACAAAAATAGCAGCTCTACAAGCTCACAATGGGTCGCGTTTGTAGATCAGGTATTTTTGGAGCAAGATCAAGAGATTTGGTGTACAGGCAAAGACTGTCAATAAAGTATATTGTTGCTGTCGTCGGGCAGAAACCTCGTATCTCCATATTTAAACTGTTTATGTTTTTTTTGTAAATGAATGCCCTACTTCAGTGGTTCTCAACCAGTGGTCCGGGGACCACCAGTGGTCAATGGGGGGTACCAGGGGGTCCCCAGCGAAATGAGTTAACATGGCGTCACAATCATTTTAAATCTCAAATAATTTTTCAAAAACAAGCTCGTATATACGAGCTTGTAGATCTGCTAATTTAGAAAAAATCTTAAAAAAAACATTTTTAACTCAAATCTTTGCTTCTGGGGGTCCCCTGGCACAAAACATTTTCAGTTGGGGGTCCGCGGCCATAAGTATATCAATTTAGGGGTCCATGGCATGAAAAAGGGTTTTAAACCACTGCCCTACTTCATCATACGAGAGTGTCACACTAAAGTAGTGAAAATGGCTCACAACGTGAGCTTGTAGATTTAAAATATTATTTAAAAAAAAGGAACGGTTTTGGACAAACACGGTTTCCACCCGACAGCAACGATATGGGGTTTTAGGTGGTTAAAAGAACACCAAACTGAAAAGCAACAGATTCTCACAGTATGAACATCTTTTAACTGTGTCTTTTTTTTTTATATTGCATGTTTCATCAGATTAATTTCTGGGAGCTGGGCCAGTGTGTCAGCCAGTCAGTGTTCTTAAAAAGTGGGGTCCAGGGACTCGGTTCCTTGAGGGGGTTCTAAATTGACCCTTACAACTCTGACGGGTCCATTTGGTTCCATTTGTACACTGTCAGAGTTAAAGGGGGTCCTTGAAAATGTAAGGTTTTCTTTGGTTGAAATAAGTATTAAATAGCTCTATATTCTGATAGTACTCAGTATTGATATAGAACGTTTTTTCAGTAACAGGAATCTCCATGTCTATTATTATGATTATTCTATAGATTTCTTTGGCTATTCAAAATAGCAGATCTACAAGCTCATAGCGCGGCACTCGGTGCCACGCTTACAGGAGGTCCCCCCGGCCTGCGGGCGGACCTCTCATGTCACGCTCATGTCACCATGAGTCAGCCATAACCATATAAGGAGTTCCCAGTGCAGCTACGCCAAATTATGGAGTGTTGTCTAACCTCAAAGTGTCATCATGGAATCAGCAAACAAATCAGTCAGCTCCATATATACACCTCTAGTGTAATAAAGGTCTCCATCACCTTACATCCTGGGTTCATATATACACCTCTAGTGTAATAAAGGTCTCCATCACCTTACATCCTGGGTTCATATATACACCTCTAGTGTAATAAAGGTCTCCATCACCTTACATCCTGGGTTAATATATACACCTCTAGAGTAATAAAGGTCTCCATCACCTTACATCCTGGGTTCATATATACACCTCTAGTGTAATAAAGGTCTCCATCACCTTACATCCTGGGTTCATAAATACACCTCTAGTGTAATAAAGGTCTCCATCACCTTACATCCTGGGTTCATAAATACACCTCTAGTGTAATAAAGGTCTCCATCACCTTACATCCTGGGTTCATAAATACACCTCTAGTGTAATAAAGGTCTCCATCACCTTACATCCTGGGTTCCCAACTGCACACAGCACTAGACATTCCTCTAAAGCATATGTTCATATATCGCCCTGATAGTTCAATTGGACTGTTAATTCCCGACTAAACTCGTGTTGCTCTGTTACTCGTGGGTAAAAAGGTGCTAACCTGTTCCTGGATGTCCTTGTAGGCAGATGAAGATGGGCACAGTGCCTGTTGGCAGGAAGGTACCTGAGGGGATTCTGGTCAGGGCCCAGGCTGACTCCAACTGCCTGTGTTTTGCACCTATACAAACACAGAGGAGTCATTTTACAGTACACCAATGTCCCATGGTGAGAATACAAGCTTTATCTGAACACCTCAGTGCTCAGTCACAGGCTGACCCTGCTAGAGAATGCTTTTCATGGCAGCTGATAGAAAACCACCCAGATATCATTATTTGAAACCCCAAAGTTGTGCAGAGGGTAACCGCCTTGGGGTCTAAGCTCTGTGGGGTGCAGTGCCCTGCCCTTCAGCATCTCTATGACCAGAGGACAGTGAAGAAAGCAGGAAAGAATCTGAGAGACCCAACCCATAACCTCAGCACCTGCTTCGAGGTCCTGCTTAACTTACTTAACCCTAACCCTGTTTTCAACATGGGGAACAATAGATAATGATGGAAAACATTCAACATGGATATTCAACCTATATCTCTAATGTGAGTACATCAGCAATACATAGTGGCAAAAATAACATGTCTGCCATGTCAGTGGTTCTCAAAGTGGGGCCCAGGGACCCCCAGGGTCCTTGAAGGGGTTCCAGAGGGGCACCAGCAAAATAACCTAATCTAGCATCAGTTTGACCACTTTAACCCTACTATTCACAAATAGCCGTCCTACAAGCATGTGAGCTTGTAGATCTGCTATTTTTGAAAAATCTTGGAATTTTTTGGAAGACAATTAACAATCTTCTGGGGGTCCCTGGTTCAGATGGGGGTCTGCAGCCAAACACATATATCCATTTGTCTTGAGCTAGCTTTCCACCGGACCGATTTGGTCCGTCGGGAGCTTTTCGGCCGACAGGTTCAGTTCTTGAGCCGACTGTTAGAACCGCCGGATAGAAAAGAGGGGGGAGAGCTAGTGGTAGGGCCAGAAGAGTGGCAATCTGGGAACCCATCGTCAAAAAAAAGGAACAATAGTGCCTCTGCTGTTTTTTTAGCGCAGCTCTGAATCTGTTCTTGAGAGAATAGAAGAGTGGTGGATGTTTGGTATCCCATGTGGGAGACCATGGTTCAAAACCTAATATGATATCAAACTTATGGATTGCAGCTTTAAAAGTACTTGTTCCTGGAAAGAAATTGAATGACTTCAATGTAAGTCATTTAGGCTATCCACGTTTTTCACTGCAATGACTGAGACCGACAGAAGGGATCGACGTTCTTCATGAGAGCTTGAAGGGTTATTTATTGTGTACAAACACAAACAAAACAAATGTAGTGGTGGTCCCTGCTTCATCTCTCTCTCTGCTAAGGGGTCCGTGGCCTGAAAAACGTTGAAGACCCCTGATCTAAACTGTGAGACGATGGAGAGGAGAACCAATTGTCATGATGGGAAACAGGAAGAGAGAGCGTGTATGAACGGAGAGAGGAGGGATGAGACAGATGAGAGATAAGAGAGAAAGAGGTTCTTCTTGCGTACCAGTTTGTAATCCTCCAGCTGTTTGGGGTCGATGCCCTCTGGGTTGTAGATGTTGCCGTCTATCTCGCCCGCGCCTCATGGAATAGAGACCCACGCTACCGAATCCCTGGAGGGACGACAAAGGGCGAACTGTTAGTGTTTTTCTCGTAAATGAATGCGTCTACTTGATAATACCACAGCGTCACACAAAAGCATCAAAAGTAGCAGATCTGCAAGCTCGAAACGCGGCGCGAAGCCACGCGTTTCGAGCTTGTAGATCTGCTACTTTAGCCATTTTTTTAATCCTGAAAAGTAAGAGAGTTTTGCACCCGACATGATATGATAATTGTTATTGTGATATTGCAAGCATCACCGTGATGAGCATCGTGACCAAGGCTCGTGTATTTGCACTTGTTGAAGAGGTCAAAAATAGAAGATTTTCTGAAAACTTTGATTAGGATTTAGAATGTGTTTTGAAAATCGGCCTAATATTTATAAATTTCTAAATATATTTCTAATATTCCGGCCTTATATTGCTACAACACCTGTATCTCCAGTCATTTTGGGCACAAACAATAAGTTGAAGGGTAAATTTAAGTCTGAAAATGATGTATTGTGCATTTTCAAATCAGGTATACTTTAGATTACTGATTGATTGATTGAATACCTTATTAACAGTTTGCAAAAAAAAGCACGGAAAGCACAGTTTAATACAAATACAATGCTAAAAGGATTGAACCCAAGAAAGCACTATGGCTTGTTTCCATTGGGGTCCTGTGTATTCTTCAGACCATTTTTCAATTCTTTATTTTCTTTTACATGTTGGAAAAATTGCCAATTTCACATTCCTAAAGAGTGGCACTCTGGTGTCATCCTGTGGCCAACAAAAGTTATTACATCTATAGTCTATTCATGTGAAACCTCCACTGCACTGATCCTTTGGCCTGAGTCTACAGACCCATCAGCAGACATTATTCACTGAACCTCCAAGGAAAACTAATCACACCACAACATAATCCCCCAACACATGCCAGGAATGGCACTACTATACTTGTGAGGACCTTCCATCTGTTTTCATTGCTCTATTATCGGGGCGGAATTCGGCGTCGCATCCGAGCGAGACGAACAAAGCCGCCTCTGCCAACGGTTATATTATCCAACGTGAGATCGTTGAGGAATAAGATGGATGATCTTCATGTAATACTTGTACGAGTATAGGGAAAGCTGTCTCTTATGCTTTACTGAGACCTGGCTGAATCCCTCTGTTGACAGTGACACTCTCGCACTCCCAGGGTTCGGGACACCGATCCGCCAGGACAGAGAGCAACAGACAACGGGGAGGAAAATCGGAGGGGGCGTGTGTCTGTATATCAACAGCAAATGGTGCAAAAAACACATAGTGAGACACGCCGTAACTACTCCTGATATTGAACTCCTCTCAGTGTCACTGAGACCCACATATCTGCCATGGGAATTCGGACAGATTTTCGTGACGATAGTTTACATCAACCCAGAAGCAAATTATACGAAGGCAGCAGATTTCCCCAGATGCCCCGAAGCTGATTTTGGGCGATTTTAATGGCTGTAAATTAACTTCAGTGCTGCCGCATTATCAGCAGTATGTTAAATGCTACACTAGGGGAAATAAAACTATTGACCTATGTTATGGCAATGTTAAGGCTGGCTACAAAGCAATTAGAAAACCACCGATAGGCGGATCTGACCATGACACTGTGTTTTTATTACCATCCTACAGACAAAAATTAAAGACTGAAAAACCTAAAGCAAAATTAGTGAAAGTCCGGGATGAGGACAGCGTACAGACCCTGCAAGGTTGCTTTGACTGTACAAACTGGGAGGTATTTGATAGCCCAGATATAGATGAACACACAGATGTGGTTACATCTTATATTAATTTCTGTGTAGATAATGTGATCCCCACCAAGCAAACAAAAGTGTACGCAAATACTAAACCCTGGGTCACTGCTGATGTTAAAAAGCTCTTAATCGAAAAAGAGCGTGCTTTTAAAGCAAATGACAGACTTAAGGGAAAAGGAATTCAGAGAGAAATACAGACAAACATAAATCAAGCGAAGAGGAACTACAAATTGAAAGTGGAGCAATTGTTGAAGGACAGTGATGCAAGGGGGGCATGGCGAGGAATAAAAACAATGGTGGGCATGAATCCACAGCGGACCGACTCTGCACAAACAGCAGAGGATGCCAATAACCTGAATACCTTTTTTGCACGTTACGAGACTGACAGATTATTGGAGCCCAAAGGTGACTGGACAGAAGGTGGGACACCAATACGTGTAACACTGGAGGAGGTACAGCGTGCACTCTACCAGATAAACATTAGGAAAGCCATCGGCCCTGATGGGATAGAGGGAAACACACTGAAGAAGTGCTGTGAACAACTAAGCCCTGTCTTCACCAGACTCTTCCAGGCCTCACTGGACTCTCAAATAATTCCAAAGTTATGGAAAACGTCTAAAATAATCCCCTTGCCAAAAAAGCCAAAGCCCACTGAATTAAATGACTTTAGACCGATAGCTTTAACTCCAGTGGTAATGAAATGCTTTGAGCGCATAGTTCTATCCCACCTGAAATCTGAAACCAGTGGTCACATGGATGCTTTACAATTTGCATATCAAGCAAAGAGGGGCGTGGAGGATGCAACGGTAACACTCATGAACCATGTTTACAAACATTTGGGAACCCCGTCATCTTATGTGCGCATACTGTTTGCTGACTTCTCATCTGCCTTCAGCACCCGCCAGGTAGACAGACTGTCAGAGAAGCTGGGCAGTATGGGAGTAAATCCCATCCTCATAAGGTGGATAAACAACTTCCTTACTGAGAGGCTGCAGTATGTCTACGTCCAGGGAGGACAATCATCGTACATCAGCACTCAGACAGGGGTGCCACAAGGATCCGTCCTCGCGCCTCTGCTGTTCATATTGTATATTAATGACTTGACTAGTCACCAGGACTACTGTAAAGTGATTACATTTGCTGATGATGTGGCCCTGATAGGCCTTCTTACTGATGATGAGACCAGTTATAGAGCCGAGATTGATCACTTCTATAGCTGGTGCTCTGTTAACTCATTGATTTTAAATACAAAAAAGACCAAAGAAATGGTATTTGATTTTAGAAGAGACCCTGCTTCTCTAACTCCTGTAACTATGAATAACGCTCCCATCGAAATAGTACAGGAGTACAAATACCTTGGCACCATTATCGACAGTAAACTCACATGGAACGCTAACACCAATGCCAGATCTGCAAAGGCTCAACAACGCCTGTACTTCCTAAGGAAACTTAGAAGCTTTAAAGTGGATAAAACCCTGCAGATACTGTTCTATAAGACCTGCATCCAGAGTCTACTGACCTTCTGTATTCAGTGCTGGGGGGGAGCACTAAGTTTGCAGAAGGGTGGTTAAATTAGGAGGTAAGATAACAGGTGAAGTAATGTGCAGTATCTCATACATGTCAGATCTGTATACCAAGAGACTAGCACAAAAGATCATAGCTGATCAGTTGCACCCACTATGGTCTGAGTATAAACTCTTACCCTCAGGGCGGAGGTACGGCATGCCTCTGGCAAAAACTAAGCAAATCATTACGTCCTTTGTTCCACGCAGCATTCAGCTGCTAAACAAAGACAAGTCTTTATTTTAAGATTGTTTTGCAGTATGGAGCCTGACGATCATGCAGTGTTTTGCTTTTTATGATGTACCGTATGTATTACCATGCTCATGTCATGTTTTTAGTCTGTGTTGTATTTATGTGTGCTCTCTGTGTGCAAAGCAAATTCCCGTAAGGGCAATAAAAGGTTTCATTTTATTTATTTTTTTTTCATCTATCTAGTCCCGTAGCCCTTTAAACAATACCGCCTGTGTTGCTGTTGCTCTCTTTTCCCCCATTTGGTTTCATCAACGACGTAGTCCATGGTTGTCAATATGAACCAGATTGGTTGGGATTGGGATTGAACATCCTGCGTCACAATAAAGTCTTCACTGTCTGTCAGTGTGGGAGTGTGTGTGAGAGAGTGTGTCCAATGTTTGTGCAGCAGAGCAAGTTTTAACTTTTTATGTTTTTCCATAACTGAATGCCCTACTTCATACCACCGTGTGCCTGATTTATGCTTAGTTTCATGTCTGTGACGAGTACTGAAAATAGCCGATCTGCACGCATCGTGCTGCAAAGCGCAGTGAGCTTGAAGATCAGCTATTCTAGAATAAAATCAAGCCTGAATGTTACTGGAGCGTGCTCCGAATGTGGCTTCAGTTGCACTAACATTGGTGACACACCAATTAAAGGGACATCTTGAACATAAATCCCATTTTCTGATGTGAGGAGATTATAAATATAGTGTGTGTGTGTGTGTGTGTGTGTGTGTGTGTGTGTGTGTGTGTGTGTGTGTGTGTGTGTGTGTGTGTGTGTGTGTGTGTGTGTGTGTGTGTGTGTGTGTGTGTGTGTGTGGAGGGTTTATCTACAGTATATATGTCTCATGTACTGTACAGTATAAATGGTGAATGGTACATTAAAATAGAGCCTTTTCCAAAAGCGCTTTACAAGGTTAAAGTCAGCCATTACATTCACACATGGATGGCAGAGGAAAGCATGCAAGGCACCAACCTGCTCATCAGGAGCAGTTGGGGGTTCAGTGTCTTGCTCAAGGGCACTTTGACACAAAGTCAGGAGGAGCCGGTGATCGAACCAGGAACTTTTCCACTGTCGCCACATGTGTGTGTGTGTGTGTGTGTGTGTGTGTGTGTGTGTGTGTGTGTGTGTGTGTGTGTGTGTGTGTGTGTGTGTGTGTGTGTGTGTGTGTGTGTGTGTGTACCTGAATGACGAAGGTCTTGTCCTGGAAGCCGGGGTTCAGACCAACCATGCTCATGTACGAAGCCTCGTTGATGAAGTTCTCGATGCCGTGGAACACTCTGGGACCCGTGTGGCAGAAAAAATACAACCGTGGATACCACCCTGACTGATGGGCTTCCCTGTCACACACACACACACACACACACACACACACACACACACACACACACACACACACACACACACACACACACACACACACACACACACACACACACACACACACACACTTCAAGCAGAAGCAGAGATTTCACACCTCATGTGGACTTAATTGAAGGCAAGCAGACTGAACTACACTACCCAGAATGCTATGTGTTAGGATACCAGGGGCAGGAATGAGTCACCCGCTACACCCAGCCCTCTAGAGAGGGTGTGCGGGGCCACCGTGGACACCATGGCTAGATAAGAAGACGATGGAACGCAAGGGAGGGGGAGAGGGAGAGAATGAGGTGTGTGTGTGTGTGTGTGTGTGTGTGTGTGTGTGTGTGTGTGTGTGTGTGTGTGTGTGTGTGTGTGTGTGTGTGTGTGTGTGTGTGTACACTACAGAAGTGTACATGTAACAAACAAACAGCTACAGTGTGTCAGTAGGGCATAGTGTGTGTCTTTAAATAGAGATTGTGTGATAACAGACGTGAATGTGTCGCTTCACACTTATCACACTTATAACTTATAAAGAATACATTTCCCATAATTCAAGCATCGCAGGCGTTCTGTATCATGGTTTAACAATAGTTAAAGCACAGTTCAACGTTGGTAGAGGCTTGGGTTGTGTAGTTCCCTCACCATGATAACTAAAGTAGGTTAGTTATCTTGGATAGTTTCCTCTGTAAATGAAATATGCAACAATATTGAGGGTGGTCACCCATTTGGGTAGAGAGGCTGAAACTAAACATTATCCATGAACAAGTCTCCATGGGGTGACTAATCGATAGAAACACATTTTGGGGTGAACTATCCCTTTAACCCCTAAATGATGCTAATTGATCCGTTAGCACGCAAATGAATCAATGCATACAAAAAAAAGGGGTCCTTGAAAAAAAAAAATGTAAAAGTTAGGAAACAAATGGACCCTTAATTATAGGGTCTGTAGCAGTCAGGGTTTTACAGTGGGGTCCCATAGATCATCCTTGGCCATAAATGCATTATTTATTTGGGGCCAGGACTTAGCTGGGAAGAAGAGAAGCTCGGTCTTGTCCGTGTTCAGCTTGAGGTGGTGAGAAGACAAGACATCCACTGTGAGATGTCAGCCTGTCATGCAGCGATGCACTCTTCAACCTGAGTGGCAGGGGGTGGAGAGAGAGAAACACAGTGTTTACAACGGTTACAATCAACCAATAGTACGGAGTCTAAGGATCAGATCCTAGATCAGTTCAGATCACTGATCAGCTGTCACCATCATGAAATTACACATGACGACAAGTTGTCATACAAATGATTGCGATTACAATGTATTTGTCTTTTTCCATTGAACATTGGAATGTATCTTTTAGGCTTTGTAAACTAAAATTGTATATGGCAAAAAAACGTAATTATACAAAGAAATGACAAAAATCGAAATAAATAATATGCTATGGCCAAAATAGGCCATATTTAATCATTTTATATTCAAAAATAAAATAAATAATACTAAAGTAGTGGATATAGCCGATCTACAAGCTCACAACCTGTCGCATGGTGATGCGTTGTGAGCTTATAGATCAGCCATTTCCACTACTTTGGAAAACTTTTGAAAATATATGAACATATAGCAACATGGAAACGATTATGAAGGCGATGATATCATAATTGTGACAGGCCTATCAGTGACACTTTAATCAAACAATAGTAACAAAACTTAACGTCTGACTGATTTACAGATCATTACCCTACAACGAACCCTACAACGACCGCGACCAGGCAAGGGGACCTACCGCAGTATCAAGAGTTCCACCACCAGGTTCTGGAATAGTTTTAACCCGGCTGCTGTCAGAATGCTGAATGAAGCATGAGCCCTTTTCAGCAGCCTGACAACAGGCCGTACTGCCCAGCTGGTTGCAGACTTTTCTGGCTCTTCCTGATCACACCTGTGGATTATTATACCAGGAAATGACTTGGACTTATGAGTTATCATACCAGCCGAAAAAAAAACCTTCATGTGTACAGTTTGTGACAAAAGCTTTAGTCAAAATGCTAATCTTAAGAAACATGTGTTGATACACACAGGAGAAAGGGCTTTAAATGTACTCTTTGTGGCAAAAGCTTTAGTCAAAATGCTAAAGATTACTTTTTGTTGCTCTCCTTCATGGAGCTACTTGCGGATTATACCAGGGTCAGTCCACCCTTAGGTGAACACGCACTGACCCTCTGCACCTTAATCCCCATGTATAACGCACACATTTTTTTTTATTTTTTATTATTGCGCTCTTTTTCTCTCTAAGCACCTTAGCGTCTATAAGTATATCATGCACAGTATACATATATTGCTGCTATGTTCAGGCACCTTAGTTTGTCTCTTATCTCAGGTACTTTGTAAATATGTAGATAACTTGTTTTCTGGCCTTCTATTGTTCTCTGTTGATCTCCTTCCCACTTAACCCCCTACCCCTCTTCTTTTTCTCTCTCCCCACTCTTCTTTCTACGGAATTTAACGTTGCGATGGGAGTGTTGTACAAAAACGAATTTCACCCAGGCAGGTGGCCTAGTGGCAGCGGTGGCCTAGTGGTTAGAGGGGCGGCCTTGATACCGGAAGGTCCCTAGTTCGATTCCCCAATTCATCACATCAATCATGAATCACCGCTGAATAGCCCTTTAGCAAGGCTTCCATGCAGGGTCCGGCTGGAAACAAGCTTCGTGCTTAGTCCGACACCCTGGGTAAACAACAAACTTTGCTTTGCTTTTTACCCACTTTTTTACCTTGTAAACCTGTGATGTGACAATAAACCTGATTCTGATTCTGATTCTGATTCTGATTAAAGCAGCGTCACAGATGAAAAAGAGAAAGAAGCAGTGGATCACTCTGCTTTCATTGCTAAATGATTCTAACATGAAGGACCATCCAGTCCAAAGGAACATTTTTGAACACTTTAGCTTCACAAACCACTTTTATTTTTGTCCTGAAGGCTTGTTGGAGTTGAAAGAGATTTGAAGGAGATTTGAAATCCTCAATTAAAGTATTGTCTGTACTCACAGTTCATTTGAACTGAAAACTTTAGACAGCTGCCGCAACCAGTTTCCCAACAAGATGAGTGGTGAGCTGGAGAACCCACTACCTCACCTGTCTGTCTGTCTGTCTGTCTGTCTGTCTGTCTGTCTGTGTGTGTTGTGGAGAACACATGTATGTCTGTCTGTCTGTCTGTCTGTCTGTCTGTCTGTCTGTCTGTCTGTCTGTCTATGTTGTGGAGAACACATGTCTGTCTGTCTGTCTGTCTGTCTGTCTGTCTGTGTGCATCTGGATCCTCTGGTATGCAGTGACAGAGTCCTGAGCACCTCGACTGCATCAGCTTTTTTAGCAGATCCTGAAGCACACTATCCACAACACCACAACACTATTAAAGATCCTGAAGCACACTATCCACAACACCACAACACTATTAAAGATCCTGAAGCACACTATCCACAACACCACAACACCACAAAGATCCTATCCTTCAACTATAAATGTCCGTGTCATTACAGTTCTCAGAGAGCGTCCATGCTCACTCAGAAACGTGTTGAAATGTCTCACACTCTCTCTTCTCCTCCAGCCTAGTGTGTTAGTTGACCAGCCACAGCCCATCTTGTTATTATTAATGTCAGCTGGTTATGGTAGAAATACTGAGAAAAAGCTCAGCTCCAAACACACAGACATGCTGATATATACACACCAATATTTATTATCACTTGCTCTTAATTAGGTGACAGCATTTAACAGATTATTGCCAGCACTAAAGTTAACCATCTCTGTTTTCACCTGTTTCTCTTCCTTCCTCCTTGTTTTAGTCCCGCCTGCTCTCAGAACCTGCTAGGTTTACCAACAGAGTCTCTGCAGTCTGCAGACAGACCCTTCTCAGGTTTACTAGAGTTGATTGACACTTGACTGTACCCAATGAACATGCTGCCATGAGCTTGGTATTATGTGACATAGGAGCTGCATGTCTGCCTCCCATAAGGCAATGGTGGAAAAAGTGCTCACATGTTTTACTTAAGTAAAAGTATCAATACTGCCAAGTAGAAATACTCTGTTACAAGTGAAAGTCCGGAATTAAAAATGTACTTGATTAAAAGTACAAAAGTATTGGTACACTATCAAAATATACGTACCAAAAGTAAAAGTACTCATTGTGCATGATGAAGTTCAAAATGAATAAAAAATCTTTAGAACATAGCAGATCTACAAGCTCACAATGTGTCGCATTGTGAGATTGTAGATCAGCTATTTTCAAATGGCCGAAATGTATACAGGGCTGAAGTGGTTAGTAGTTTGGTTTTGTTTGGATTTTGAAGTTCTCAAGATTAAAAGTAACTGAATTTGAAATATAAATAGTCTACCCGGGACCCAAACTAGTGAAAATAGCAGATCTACAAGCTCACAATGCATCGCAATGTGCCAAAATGCACCATTAAAAAAAAGTTCAACATTTTGAAAAAAATATATAATTGCTCTTCCATTTTGGGTTTGGGTTTAGGATATGTGAAAGGGTTAAACATGAACCCCATGGGACATTATCTCTTTCCATCTAGACTAAAGTCCCACTGGGTTTTCAAAGCATTTCTGTCAATGAATGTGGACATGCTGGCGAGACATTTTTTTTTTGATTGACCTTTGATATAACTTTTAGTGCCATACTCTCTCCAGCTAGTTTATTGTCTACTATGAAGTGTAAGTAAGTAACTTCTTCCTTAGCTTGAAAAAGGTGGGGTAAGTGATTTTCTTTGGTTAAAATACGTGTTCAATAGCTCTATATTGTGTACTCATTGCTGTATAGAGTGTGTGTTCAGTAACAGGAGTCTCCATGTCTCTCCAGCTCTTTAGTAAACAGAAAATGCATTTTCAGGTCGGGATAGCAATTCTATCCAATCAGGATAGAGAACTCAGTCAAGGCAATTTTGTAATATTCAAGAGTGAACACCATCACTACGCAGTGTTTAAATGACAATTTAAACGCTGGAATGGAAATTGTGAAATCAGAATCTTTATTGACAAAATAATACAAATGTCTTTTTGTAGGTAAAAAAACAACAACAAAACATAAACACTACAACACGTTCGTTCGTTCGTTCGTTAACCACATGAATCCTTGCGTGCCTATTCTGGGCGTGTCATAATAGGTGAACATGGGGCTGAATAGGCGAGCAAATGACAAAAATAACAGCTCTACAAGCTCACAATGGGTCGCGTTTGTAGATCAGGTATTTTTGGAGCAAGATCAAGAGATTTGGTGTACAGGCAAAGACTGTCAATAAAGTATATCGTTGCTGTCGTCGGGCAGAAACCTTGTATCTCCATATTTAAACTGTTTATGTTTTTTTTTGTAAATGAATGGCCTACTTCAGTGGTTCTCAACCAGTGGCCCGGGGACCACCAGTGGTCAATGGGGGGTATACCAGGGGGTCCCCAGCAAAATGAGTTAACATGGCGTCACAATCATTTTAAATCTCAAATATGTAGATCTACTATTTTAGAAAAAATCTTAAAAAAAACATTTTTAACTCAAATCTTTGCTTCTGGGGGTCCCCTGGCACAAAACATTTTCAGTTGGGGGTCCGCGGCCATAAGTATATCAATTTAGGGGTCATTGGCATGAAAAAGGGTTTTAAACCACTGCCCTACTTCATCATACGAGAGTGTCACACTAAAGTAGTGAAAATGGCTCACAACGTGAGCTTGTAGATTTAAAATATTATTTAAAAAAAGGAACGGTTTTGGACAAACACGGTTTCCACCCGACAGCAACGATATGGGGTTTTAGGTGGTTAAAAGAACACCAAACTGAAAAGCAACAGATTCTCACAGTATGAACATCTTTTAACTGTGTCTTTTTTTTTTATATTGCATGTTTCATCAGATTAATTTCTGGGAGCTGGGCCAGTGTGTCAGCCAGTCAGTGTTCTTAAAAAGTGGGGTCCAGGGACTCGGTTCCTTGAGGGGGTTCTAAATTGACCCTTACAACTCTGACGGGTCCATTTGGTTCCATTTGTACACTGTCAGAGTTAAAGGGGGTCCTTGAAAATGTAAGGTTTTCTTTGGTTGAAATAAGTATTAAATAGCTCTATATTCTGATAGTACTCAGTATTGATATAGAACGTTTTTTCAGTAACAGGAATCTCCATGTCTATTATTATTATTATTCTATAGATTTCTTTGGCTATTCAAAATAGCAGATCTACAAGCTCATAGCGCGGCACTCGGTGCCACGCTTACAGGAGGTCCCCCCGGCCTGCGGGCGGACCTCTCATGTCACGCTCATGTCACCATGAGTCAGCCATAACCATATAAGGAGTTCCCAGTGCAGCTACGCCAAATTATGGAGTGTTGTCTAACCTCAAAGTGTCATCATGGAATCAGCAAACAAATCAGTCAGCTCCATATATACACCTCTAGTGTAATAAAGGTCTCCATCACCTTACAACCTGGGTTCATATATACACCTCTAGTGTAATAAAGGTCTCCATCACCTTACATCCTGGGTTCATAAATACACCTCTAGTGTAATAAAGGTCTCCATCACCTTACATCCTGGGTTCATAAATACACCTCTAGAGTAATAAAGGTCTCCATCACCTTACATCCTGGGTTCCAAACTGCACACAGCACTAGACATTCCTCTAAAGCATATGTTCATATATCGCCCTGATAGTTCAATTGGACTGTTAATTCCCGACTAAACTCGTGTTGCTCTGTTATTCGTGGGTAAAAAGGTGCTAACCTGTTCCTGGATGTCCTTGTAGTCAGATGAAGATGGGCACAGTGCCTGTTGGCAGGAAGGTACCTGAGGGGATTCTGGTCAGGGCCCAGGCTGACTCCAACTGCATGTGTTTTGCACCTATACAAACACAGAGGAGTCATTTTACACCAATCTCCCATGGTGAGAATACAAGCTTTATCTGAACACCTCAGTGCTCAGTCACAGGCTGACCCTGCTAGAGAATGCTTTTCATGGCAGCTGATAGAAAACCACCCAGATATCATTATTTGAAACCCCAAAGTTGTGCAGAGGGTAACCGCCTTGGGGTCTAAGCTCTGTGGGGTGCAGTGCTCTGCCCTTCAGCATCTCTATGACCAGAGGACAGTGAAGAAAGCAGGAAAGAATCTGAGAGACCCAACCCATAACCTCAGCACCTGCTTCGAGGTCCTGCTTAACTTACTTAACCCTAACCCTGTTTTCAACATGGGGAACAATAGATAATGATGGAAAACATTCAACATGGATATTCAACCTATATCTCTAATGTGAGTACATCAGCAATACATAGTGGCAAAAATAACATGTCTGCCATGTCAGTGGTTCTCAAAGTGGGGCCCAGGGACCCCCAGGGTCCTTGAAGGGGTTCCAGAGGGGCACCAGCAAAATAACCTAATCTAGCATCAGTTTGACCACTTTAACCCTACTATTCACAAATAGCCGTCCTACAAGCATGTGAACTTGTAGATCTGCTATTTTTGAAAAATCTTGGAATTTTTTGGAAGACAATTAACAATCTTCTGGGGGTCCCTGGTTCAGATGGGGGTCTGCAGCCAAACACATATATCCATTTGTCTTGAGCTAGCTTTCCACCGGACCGATTTGGTCCGTCGGGAGCTTTTCGGCCGACATGTTCAGTTCTTGAGCCGACTGTTAGAACCGCCGGATAGAAAAGAGGGGGGAGAGCTAGTGGTAGGGCCAGAAGAGTGGCAATCTGGGAACCCATCGTCA
The DNA here is from genome assembly GCF_963454915.1 of Gymnoscopelus microlampas. NCBI lineage: Eukaryota > Metazoa > Chordata > Actinopteri > Myctophiformes > Myctophidae > Gymnoscopelus > Gymnoscopelus microlampas. The sequence goes on along the minus strand of NC_139961.1, from coordinate 1,092,274 downwards.
AAAAAAAGGAACAATAGTGCCTCTGCTGTTTTTTTTAGCACAGCTCTGAATCTGTTCTTGAGAGAATAGAAGAGTGGTGGATGTTTGGTATCCCATGTGGGAGACCATGGTTCAAAACCTAATATGATATCAAACTTATGGATTGCAGCTTTAAAAGTACTTGTTCCTGGAAAGAAATGGAATGACTTCAATGTAAGTCATTTAGGCTATCCACTTTTTTCACTGCAATGACTGAGACCGACAGAAGGGATCGACGTTCTTCATGAGAGCTTGAAGGGTTATTTATTGTGTACAAACACAAACAACACAAATGTAATGGTGGTCCCTGCTTCATCTCTCTCTCTGCTAAGGGGTCCGTGGCCTGAAAAACGTTGAAGACCCCTGATCTAAACTGTGAGACGATGGAGAGGAGAACCAATTGTCATGATGGGAAACAGGAAGAGAGAGCGTGTATGAACGGAGAGAGGAGGGATGAGACAGATGAGAGATAAGAGAGAAAGAGGTTCTTCTTGCGTACCAGTTTGTAATCCTCCAGCTGTTTGGGGTCGATGCCCTCTGGGTTGTAGATGTTGCCGTCTATCTCGCCCGCGCCTCATGGAATAGAGACCCACGCTACCGAATCCCTGGAGGGACGACAAAGGGCGAACTGTTAGTGTTTTTCTCGTAAATGAATGCGTGTTTTTCTCGTAAATGAATGCGTCTACTTGATAATACCACAGCGTCACACAAAAGCATCAAAAGTAGCAGATCTGCAAGCTCGAAACGCGGCGCGAAGCCACGCGTTTCGAGCTTGTAGATCTGCTACTTTAGACATTTTTTTAATCCTGAAAAGTAAGAGAGTTTTGCACCCAACATGATATGATAATTGTTATTGTGATATTGCAAGCATCACCGTGATGAGCATCGTGACCAAGGCTCGTGTATTTGCACTTGTTGAAGAGGTCAAAAATAGAAGATTTTCTGAAAACTTTGATTAGGATTTAGAATGTGTTTTGAAAATCGGCCTAATATTTATACATTTCTAAATATATTTCTAATATTCCGGCCTTATATTGCTACAACACCTGTATCTCCAGTCATTTGGGCACAAACAATAAGTTGAAGGGTACATTTAAGTCTGATAATGATGTACTGTGCATTTTCAAATCAGGTATACTTTAGATTACTGATTGATTGATTGAATACCTTATTAACAGTTTGCGAAAAAAGCACGGAAAGCACAGTTTAATACAAATACAATGCTAAAAGGATTGAACCCAAGAAAGCACTATGGCTTGTTTCCATTGGGGTCCTGTGTATTCTTCAGACCATTTTTCAATTCTTTATTTTCTTTTACATGTTGGAAAAATTGCCAATTTCACATTGCTAAAGAGTGGCACTCTGGTGTCATCCTGTGGCCAACAAAAGTTATTACATCTATAGTCTATTCATGTGAAACCTCCACTGCACTGATCCTTTGGCCTGAGTCTACAGACCCATCAGCAGACATTATTCACTGAACCTCCAAGGAAAACTAATCACACCACAACATAATCCCCCAACACATGCCAGGAATGGTACTACTATACTTGTGAGGACCTTCCATCTGTTTTCATTGCTCTATTATCTATCTAGTCCCGTAGCCCTTTAAACAATACCGCCTGTGTTGCTGTTGCTCTCTTTTCCCCCATTTGGTTTCATCAACGACGTAGTCCATGGTTGTCAATATGAACCAGATTGGTTGGGATTGGGATTGAACATCCTGCGTCACAATAAAGTCTTTACTGTCTGTCAGTGTGGGAGTGTGTGTGAGAGAGTGTGTCCAATGTTTGTGCAGCAGAGCAAGTTTTAACTTTTTATGTTTTTCCATAACTGAATGCCCTACTTCATACCACCGTGTGCCTGATTTATGCTTAGTTTCATGTCTGTGACGAGTACTGAAAATAGCCGATCTGCACGCATCGTGCTGCAAAGCGCAGTGAGCTTGAAGATCAGCTATTCTAGAATAAAATCAAGCCTGAATGTTACTGGAGCGTGCTCCGAATGTGGCTTCAGTTGCAATAACATTGGTGACACACCAATTAAAGGGACATCTTGAACATAAATCCCATTTTCTGATGTGAGGAGATTATAAATATAGTGTGTGTGTGTGTGTGTGTGTGTGTGTGTGTGTGTGTGTGTGTGTGTGTGTGTGTGTGTGTGTGTGTGTGTGTGTGTGTGTGTGTGTGTGTGTGTGTGTGTGTGTGTGGAGGGTTTATCTACAGTATATATGTCTCATGTACTGTACAGTATAAATGGTGAATGGTACATTAAAATAGAGCCTTTTCCAAAAGCGCTTTACAAGGTTAAAGTCAGCCATTACATTCACACATGGATGGCAGAGGAAAGCATGCAAGGCACCAACCTGCTCATCAGGAGCAGTTGGGGGTTCAGTGTCTTGCTCAAGGGCACTTTGACACAAAGTCAGGAGGAGCCGGTGAACCAGGAACTTTTCCACTGTCGCCACATGTGTGTGTGTGTGTGTGTGTGTGTGTGTGTGTGTGTGTGTGTGTGTGTGTGTGTGTACCTGAATGACGAAGGTCTTGTCCTGGAAGCCGGGGTTCAGACCAACCATGCTCATGTACGAAGCCTCGTTGATGAAGTTCTCGATGCCGTGGAACACTCTGGGACCCGTGTGGCAGAAAAAATACGACCGTGGATACCACCCTGACTGATGGGCTTCCCTGTCACACACACACACACACACACACACACACACACACACACAGACACACACACACACACACACACACACACACACACACACACACACACACACACACACACACACACACACACACACACACACACACACACACACACACACACACACACACACACACACACACACACACACACTTCAAGCAGAAGCAGAGTTTTCACACCTCATGTGGACTTAATTGAAGGCAAGCAGACTGAACTACACTACCCAGAATGCTATGTGTTAGGATACCAGGGGCAGGAATGAGTCACCCGCTACACCCAACCCTCTAGAGAGGGTGTGCGGGGCCACCGTGGACACCATGGCTAGATAAGAAGACGATGGAACGCAAGGGAGGGGGAGAGGGAGAGAATGAGGTGTGTGTGTGTGTGTGTGTGTGTGTGTGTGTGTGTGTGTGTGTGTGTGTGTGTGTGTGTGTGTGTGTACACTACAGAAGTGTACATGTAACAAACAAACAGCTACAGTGTGTCAGTAGGGCATAGTGTGTGTCTTTAAATAGAGATTGTGTGATAACAGACGTGAATGTGTCGCTTCACACTTATCACACTTATAACTTATAAAGAATACATTTCCCATAATTCAAGCATCGCAGGCGTTCTGTATCATGGTTTAACAATAGTTAAAGCACAGTTCAACGTTGGTAGAGGCTTGGGTTGTGTAGTTCCCTCACCATGATAACTAAAGTAGGTTAGTTATCTTGGATAGTTTCCTCTGTAAATGAAATATGCAACAATATTGAGGGTGGTCACCCATTTGGGTAGAGAGGCTGAAACTAAACATTATCCATGAACAAGTCTCCATGGGGTGACTAATCGATAGAAACACATTTTGCGGCTGGAGACCTTCAACATTTTCAGGCTTTTGAAGATACCACTTGAACCTGCTGAACTCATCGGCCCTCAGCTGGTCCAGAGCGTTCAGGATACGATCGTTAAGCGTCTCCATGGTGGAATCCTACAAAAACATGATGTCAACATGTCAGCTTCATTCTGGCATTTTGGATGTGAACGGTTTATTTATTCATCACCAGATGAAAATAATATTGAGTTCAAATGTAAAAGTAACATCATCATACCCTTCAGTAACAGTGTTAAATAGCTCTACATTCTTATAGTAATCATTACTATAGAGTGTTTGTTCAGTAACAGTGTTAAATAGCTCTACATTCTTATAGTAATCATTACTATAGAGTGTTTGTTCAGTAACAGTGTTAAATAGCTCTACATTCTTATAGTAATCATTACTATAGAGTGTTTGTTCAGTAACAATGTTAAATAGCTCTACATTCTTATAGTAATCATTACTATAGAGTGTTTGTTCAGTAACAATGTTAAATAGCTCTACATTCTTATAGTAATCATTACTATAGAGTGTTTGTTCAGTAACAGTGTTAAATAGCTCTACATTATTATAGTAATCATTACTATAGAGTGTTTGTTCAGTAACAATGTTAAATAGCTCTACATTATTATAGTAATCATTACTATAGAGTGTTTGTTCAGTAACAGTGTTAAATAGCTCTACATTCTTATAGTAATCATTACTATAGAGTGTTTGTTCAGTAACAGTGTTAAATAGCTCTACATTCTTATAGTAATCATTACTATAGAGTGTTTGTTCAGTAACAGTGTTAAATAGCTCTACATTATTATAGTAATCATTACTATAGAGTGTTTGTTCAGTAACAATGTTAAATAGCTCTACATTATTATAGTAATCATTACTATAGAGTGTTTGTTCAGTAACAGTGTTAAATAGCTCTACATTATTATAGTAATCATTACTATAGAGTGTTTGTTCAGTAACAATGTTAAATAGCTCTACATTATTATAGTAATCATTACTATAGAGTGTTTGTTCAGTAACAGTGTTAAATAGCTCTACATTCTTATAGTAATCATTACTATAGAGGGTTTGTTCAGTAACAGTGTTAAATAGCTCTACATTCTTATAGTAATCATTACTATAGAGTGTTTGTTCAGTAACAGTGTTAAATAGCTCTACATTATTATAGTAATCATTACTATAGAGTGTTTGTTCAGTAACAATGTTAAATAGCTCTACATTATTATAGTAATCATTACTATAGAGTGTTTGTTCAGTAACAGTGTTAAATAGCTCTACATTATTATAGTAATCATTACTACTAGACCATACCCGTCGGCGCAGCGCATCCGTGGGGGGATATGCGCACATGATCTGGCAACCCGGGAGGCAGTTCGTCCCATAGCTGGGCAGGCCCGTAACCATGGCGACAGTATTTGACAGAAAAACGCTAATAAGAAGCTGAGATTTGATGAAATTGAAAAACGGGCTTCACAGTTGCGTTCAGATGGTAATGGTCAATGGCTGTGTGCAAAATCAGAGCAATTGGTCCAGCCAGTGAGGAGAACCGGGTGTCTTCACTCACGTACTCACCACCACTACAGAGGTTACTAGAATTATAGTAGGATAGAGTGTTTGTTCAGTAACAGTGTTAAATAGCTCTATATTGTGATAATCATTACTATAGTGTTTGTTCAGTAACAGTGTTAAATAGCTCTACATTCTTATAGTAATCATTACTATAGAGTATTGTTCAGTAACAGTGTTAAATAGCTCTACATTCTTATAGTAATCATTACTATAGAGTATTGTTCAGTAACAGTGTTAAATAGCTCTACATTCTTATAGTAATCATTACTATAGAGTATTGTTCAGTAACAGTGTTAAATAGCTCTACATTCTTATAGTAATCATTACTATAGAGTGTTTGTTCAGTAACAGTGTTAAATAGCTCTATATTGTGATAGTAATCATTGCTATATAGTGTTTGTTCAGTAACAATGTTAAATAGCTCTATATTGTGATAATCATTGCTATAGTGTGTTTGTTAAGTAACAGTGTTAAATAGCTCTATATTGTGATAATCATTGCTATAGTGTGTTTGTTAAGTAACAGTGTTAAATAGCTCTATATTGTGATAATCATTACTATAGAGTGTTTGTTCAGTAACAATGTTAAATAGCTCTATATTGTGATAATTATTGCTATAGTGTGTTTGTTAAGTAACAGGGGACTCTCCAGCTCTCTATTTTACAGAAAATAGCTACATTTTCAGGTTCGGATACCAATTTTGTATCCATTCAGTCACAAAACACAAAACAACTGTGTTCGTAGCCTGCACATAGGTAATTTACATTAGAAAATGCAATATGACAATGTATGTCATATTAATTAGCTGATGAACTCACCAATCATGCAGGATTGAATATGAAAAACAGGAGAGATCAGCCTTGATCAAATGACTATGGAGATATTGTGAACGGATTTGCGTGATGTTTGGACAAAATCTCTAGGAGTAATATGTATCTTTTTCTTTGGGCAAAAATCGGCCTCCTGGTGGCGCTAAGATAAGAGGCCAATCTGAAAAAATTGGGGTGGATTGGCGTTCTGCTCTGGTATCCAGGGAGTTTCACTCTGGTCAGGCCAACAGTGCCGGAGATTAGCTGTTGACGGAAGAGAAAAGTACAAATGTTAATTAAAATGGGTGATATTTATCTTCTAATACCAGAGATAAGATGACTTAGATGAGGAGAATCAACCTGTAACAGACAGTAAACTAACACACACTCAGATAAATCAATAATAATAATAGTCCGCCCTCAATGTTCAGGCATTTTGTTTCATGTCTCTGTCTTTTAATTTGTTTGAAAAAGTGTCTTTTTCTAAAAAGATATATTTACTCCTAAGTGTCTTACTCTTACTCAAGTACTGTATTCACACACACACACACACACACACACACACACACACACACACACACACACACACACACACACACACACACACACACACACACACACACACACACACACACACACACACACACACACACACACACACACACACACACACACACACACATAAATCAGCACTTATCATCTGACGGTAACCACTTAAACCGACAATACTCTCTTAGCCAAAAATAGCAGATCTACAAGCTCACAGTGAGCTTGTAGATCTGCTATTTTTTTGGCTAAAGTTCTGCTTAGTATAGGGACGCTGGGGTTCACGTGGTTAAGGGAAAAAATAATATCCTATCACACAATAATTTGGTGGACCTCTTGTAGTAACTGTGCGGACCCTCTAGGGGTCCCAAACCCCCTGTTGAAGACAGGAGCATTAACACGGATCTATAGATGAATTAGTCACACACCTACAGGATAACGTCTATTCATTCACACGTCGTATATCGTGTCATGTGATCTGGAACGCTGCCAGCCTTTGTCCCTGCAGCAGCAGCTCCACGTCACTCACAGTGGTGGAAAGTAATCCAGTACATTTACTCAAGTACTGTACTTAAGTACCATTTTGAGACACTTTTACTGAAGTATTTCGTTTTATTTAATGACTTGATACTTTATACTTCTACTCCACTACATCTCAAAGGCAGATATTGTACTTTTTACTCCACTACAATTATTTAACAGCTTTAGTTACTGTTACTTACAGATTTAGATTATTGTCATTACAAAATGTAAATTAACCACTTAAGTTCTATTTCATACTTAGGCTGTTTTCAAGGGGGAAATGCAGAGACATTTTAAAAAGTTGCACTTAAAGTTCTTTTACTTTGGTACTGTAAGTATATTTTGATGCCGATACTTTTGTACTTTTACTCAAGTAAAACTTTGAATACAGGACTTTTACTTGTAACAGCTTATTTTTATATTATAGAATAAACTAACATTTGGGTGATAAAGGTACATGGTAAAAAAGTGGGAAGACCAAGGCACTCTTTTGGAAAAAAAAAAGGCTGTATTGTATTGGCTATAATGTCTAGGAAAGAAAAAGGAAAGGAAAAAAGTGCACCTACGGCGCACACAGCCTTCATCAGGTGACTAAACATGTTTAGTCGTCACAACGTACAGGTGCATTATATATATAAACCCTATGTATGTATGTTTTCATTCTTGTCTTTATACATTACGATAAAGACCTTTGGTCCTTCCTCCTTTTTTATGGTTTTACAATGGTGTGTGTTTGGTTTCCTGCTACAGCTCTTACCTGTCACTCGTCTTGATTAACCAGCCTCTGTCCGTCCGTCCATCCGGTCAATGTAATGGTAATGAACTAAATGAATGTTAAATCTAAAGGTGGTTTACACACCGGCGAATATGCGAATATACGCACAATTCGGACTCGTTCCGAATGATTAAAAGACGCTTCTTTCGCTTCGCGAAACTGATGCGGAAGCTTGCATTGACTTTATAAGGTTTTTAAAAACAACAAATGTGTTATTCGCATGAAAAAAATGGCCCCGGTGTGTAAGGACCTTAACAGCTGAAGGAAGGTGTTGTCGTTGCAGAGCAGCCGCAGAGCGTCAGCGTCAGGGTGCAGTCGATACCAGATAATAATCACGTTTCTATCGTGTGGTTTAATGACGTGATGAGCTGAGCGGAGACACTGAGAGACACAGAGAGAGACAGAGAGACACAGAGAGACACAGAGAGACACAGAGAGACACTGAGAGAGACATGTAAAACTGCATTCCTACACGTCAACCAAGCTGCTGCATCAGGACAAAGGAATGTTCATGAACAAAACATAAGATTAACCCTTGAAGCCCTGAAGAAGCATCTGTGTCACTTTTTGATTTGAGCTAAAACAGCATTATTTTACACTTTGGGCTATTCAAAAATAGCAGATCTACAAGCTCATAGCGCGGCACCGAGTGCCGCGCTATGAGCTTGTAGATCTGCTATTTTTGAAAAATCGAGAAAATGTGTGCAAATCTTTTAATATATATATATTGTTTTAAAGCGAAAATTTTTAACTTGAATCTTTGCTTCTGGTGGTCCCTGGAACATATATTTTTAGATGGGGGTCGGCGGCCAAATACATGTCATTTTGGGGGTCCTTGACATGGAAAAAAGAACCACTGATATTATGGCGACTTAAGTTTTTTCAAAAAACTGTTAAATCCCCCAGAAGCAAAGATTTGAGTTACAAATGTTCGCTTTTGAAACTCAAATGCAAAAAAATAACGATATTTCTAAAATAGCAGATCTACAAGCTCATAGCGCGGCACTCGGTGCCGCACTACGAGCTTGTAGATGTGCTATTTTTTGAATAGCCAAAGAGTAAAAAAATGCTTTTTAGCTCAAATCAAAAAGTGACACAGATGCTTCTTCAGGGCTTAAAGGGTTAAGAGCTTAACTCACCTCACCTGACTGCAGGATGCTACTCTAACCCAATGGTTGTCAAACGGGGGGGTCGGGACTCACAGGGGGGGGTCCCCAAATTATGTTGGGGGGGTCCACAGATGATTAGCTTAATGTGCAACATTGTTTCCAACAGTAAACAAACCAACATACAGTATAAGTGTATACAGGGTATCTGCACATTTATAAAGTGACCATTTAATGACTTTTAAGACCTTTTTGATACCAAATTGGCCAAATTGTCAAATATAGCTGGAGGGGAGGCCCGGGTGGTGGCACCACTTGTAGGAGAGGCTAGTTTTTTGTTATCCACTGACATGTACACACAATCATTGATGCGCGCGCATCAATGATTTCAACGTCTATATTATAGACGTTGAAATGACGTCTATAATATAGACGTCTATAATATAGACGTCTATAAATAGACGCTTAAAAAACAGCTAATCAACGTCTAGGCTAAGCCTAGACCACTAAAAAACTTTCACCAGTAGACCAATTATGACCCCGTTTTAGACGGAGGTCTAACAGACGACTATGGCTCAGTGGGTTGTGTATTTGGATGGTATCACCAATTAAGTTCTGCATGGACCCCATTGCAAAGTAACGCAGGGCAACGCATACTTGGAGACTCGGGGAAAGCGCACCGTTCAAGTCGCTGTTGTGCGCTAGGTCTGCCTAGCATGTCATTACGTTGTTTTCATAACGCTGTCTCTCTTAAAACGAAGTCTGGCATAGATGTCAACATCATCAAAAATGTCCAGTGGATTTAATATGTCTCGCAAAATGCGTTGGCGAGGATGGGGTCGTTTGTTATATTCAATTAATTTGTTGATAAAATCTATACGGTCTGCCATGTTAATAGTTACTCCTTAGGACTTAGTGCTGCCAAAAGGTGGTGTAAATATTTAGTTATTCCTTAGAGATACGTTGTAACTAATTTGTGTGGTGCAACAGCTTACATTTTAGCAGGGGTGCAATAATCAGTGGACGGGGTCGCACGCCGAGCAACCACTTATTTGGCCAGGGGGACGTGCAGGCACACGCATAGATTTAAAACTACTTTAAATTCACACTTCATCAAAGTTTACAAAGGCTCCCGACTCACGCCAGGTACAGGAATTAGCCTATATGCATATCAATTGTGACCTGTACTGTAGGTGTTAAGCGACGTGCGCGTCACGTCATTAAAATAGAGAGCAACCACTTCTCAAATGAGCATCACTGCATTTTAGTAATGCGTAAGTCTAGACTAGGCTATGTTTGAACTTAGTATGAGGTGGTGCAACTGGCATTGGCCCCAGGTCGTGCAGCTGCATTATATATAGCCTATGTATGTATATTTTCATTCTCGTCTTTACATTACGATAAAGACTTTGTTTGCCACAAAAGTTTCTTGGTCTTTCTTTTCTTTTTTTTTTTTTTTACAATGGTGTGTGTTTGGTTTCCTGCTACAGCTCTTACCTGTCACACGTCCTGATTAACCGTCCATGGTAATGAACTAAATGCATTTAAATGTAACAGTTGAAGGAACGTGTTGCCGTTGCAGAGCAGCCGTCAGCGTCATCTTTCTTGTACAGGTCTGCCCTTTACCTGCATGTGATGAGAAATATAGCACCTTTTTTTTTTAAATCTAAATTGTATTAAATGTGTTGATACTGTACTGCCCCACAAAGCCAAAGTGCAAAAACTACCCAAATAATTCAACTGATTTATAAAAGGCTTTCAAGTGTTTCAATTGGCCAGCCAGAAAATAATTGTACATTGTGTTATGAGGTAATCGTTTTTCCCCCACAATCATTTTGTTTTGCCTGAGACAATGGCCCTGATTTATCAACGCGGTGCAGATCAAATAATGGCGAGATCACCGCAACTTCAGGCATTTATCAATATATCCTGACGTTGGCTTCATCCTACCCAGTGTTGGGCATAACGGCGTTTAGATAAACGGCGTTACCTAACGCCGTTATTTTTTTCAGTAACGGGTAATCAAATGAATTACAATTTCGATCGTTACAAAGCCGTTACCGTTACTGACAATGAAATGTGCTCCGTTACTATGTCAAGCGTCCCCAAGCTTTCTGTTACCACGGGCCGGCTGACAGTGTGTGTGTGTGTGTGTGTGTGTGTGTGTGTGCCACTACAGGCTGGGGCTGCTGCTCCTCCTGCTGCAAACATGAGAAAAAAGTACCAAGGACACGACAGTGATGTCTCTTACTTTTTGCTGTTACGCAACCAGGAAGTAACACGGACTCGACGCTGTTTAAGCAGTGACTGACATGTGACATGACATCACTGACGAATCCTTGGTATTGGTATCTTCATGGGTATTTTTTACACACAAACCCAGCGCGGCGCACACACACACACACACACACACACACACACACACACACACACACACACACACACACACACACACACACACACACACACACACACACACACACACACACACACACACACACACACACACACACACACACACACACACACACACACACACAACTAACTTTAACAACCAGTAGAGAAGAGATGGCGAGTCACGAGCAATCCGACAAGATGGCTTTCACAAATTGGCGGTACAATTAAGCACTACTTCACCTTTATTGAAAGGAAAGGAAAGGACAGAATGTACACGTGAAGTGCACGTTGTGTGCCGGGGGAAAGCGTTTGTCCACGTCTGTCCAAAGAAACTCCAATTTAGGCAAGCATCTCTCCTTGACACATGCTTCCTGTCACACTTTGTCCCCAGTGTGGGTAGAATATGGCGGAAACACTGGAAGCAAACGCAGTCCTTAGATGCAAACAAGTGTTTTTTTATTCACCTTTTTTTTAGAAAAGAAGTCCCAGGGAAAACAAACAGAACAAACAAAATACTGGCCATATTGGCTATAGGTCTGCTCCCTACTGCAGCCCTTCACTGACTGCCTGGGCAGTGGTAGTGGCCACTCACACAGAGCCTGTCATGGACGCTGACCACTGTGGCCACTCACACAGAGCCTGTCATGGACGCTGACCACTGTGGCCACTCACACAGAGCCTGTCATGGACGCTGACCACTGTGGCCACTCACACAGAGCCTGTCATGGACGCTGACCGCTGTGGCGACTCACACAGAGCTGTCATGGACGCCTCCACAGAGGGAAAACACAGCAAAGTCAGAGACGTCAAATAAGATCCGAGCGATATGCAGTGGTGGAAAAAGTACTCAATTTCCGGAATTAAAAGCATCAATACTGCAATGTAGAAATACTCTGTAACAAGTAAAAGTCTGGGATACAAAATGTACTTCAGTAAAAAGTACAAAAGTATTGGATCAACATGTACTAAGTACTCATTATGCAGAATATCAAATGCATACAAATCTTTTGAAAATAGCAGATCTACAAGCTCACAATGCGTCGCATCGCGACGCATTGTGAGCTTGTAGATGGCAGATCTCTCAAGAATAGAGAAACTAGTAGACACTGTGAGCTTGTAAATCTGCTATTTTTATTTGACTATTTTTGGAACAGGTCTTTTAATGGTAAATTCATAATGTACTTTTATCCCTTCCTAGAAATGTAGTGGTGTGTAAGTATCCAAAAAATATATTTACTGGGGGGGAGGTTGATGCTTTCAATACTTACTTTCCACCACTACCTTGGCTTGTGGAGCTGAAGGTGAATTTGGCTGGACCACTAAAGTGACATTACTTCAAAATGAGGTGATTTCTATTCATTTATTTGAAAACAGAAGCTCCAAACAAGGTCAACAACATCGCAACCAGATCCTATTTTAATTAAGTTGAGGACATAATACTGTAAAGATAATGTTGGTGTGTGTTTTGTGTTTTTTCTGTGTTTTGATAATTTGAACATGATTTCCTATGATATCATAGTACAGAATGTCAGTTCTTTCTGGACTACAGCCCATGTTTCCTTTAGTTCCAGTCAGACATTCCCCTCCAGTCAATCACCTTGTTAAAGGTCCGGTCACACATATAAGTTTGGTGGGCGGAAGTTCCATCGACTCCCATTATATGGGGAAAAAAACGGAAAGACCGCCCGATGCGTTGATGGAGCTGATGCTCGTGCACTAGCGTGAAGTCCGACGCATCGGATTCAACATTGGTGAACTATGACCCGGCAGTGATAGGCACCAACCAATGGGACAGATGCGTCATGCATTCACTCCACTGGGCGGCTTTTCTTTCAGTGATCCAGCGCTCCATACAGTATGCAGGGTGAATGCAAGGCAGACGATCCCAAACAAACAGCCAGACACATGCGCTCGTATTTCAATGTAAACATTGTTATTGTTGATGAATGATGATAAATACTTTTTACCGATAGGAATGCCCCCCCCCCCCCCCCCCCACACACACACACATCTGAATATCGTATGTGAGCATGATATAGAATAGCAGAATGAAACATTTTTATCCCAAATAATCAAGTTTGTATTAATTATTCAGTTTCACATACAAACGTGGGCTACAAAAAAACAAAACCTCTCAGTGCTTTGTCATAAATTGCACCCTTCTACCATATGAATCTGCCATTTGATTGTCATTCACATGCACTTGTTTTGAACCCTCTATTCTCAGTAAAAATGGACCTTGCTGGATACTATGGATAATATTAATATCTTATATTGCATGTGCATATGTTTCCATGTTGCTAGAGTACATTCCTCTGTCCTCACTTCTACAAATAGCACTAGTCAAAGAACTACACATCCGGAAAACCGGCACTTTGTTGGCACTGCCCTGCGCCAGTTGCTCAAAGCCCCGGAAGATGACAAAGAAACTGACGGAAATGGGAGGAAGTGCCACATGGACTTGTGATAAGATGTGGCATTCTGCCTTCGATTGTGTGACAGTACCTTTCAACTGTCAAATACCTAGCCAGACTGTACCAAGTCATCACGGGAGAGAGAGGGGTGAGACGGAAGGGTTTTTTGTTAGTTTGGCTTTTGTTTTGAATTTATTTAGTTCATTATGTATGTGTTTTAACCTGTATAGGCTAAATAGTCATTTGTATCGTGTGTGCAAATATCAATGATGTTATATGGTGTTTACATATCGTTATAAGTTATTGTGGGAGTGTCATGGTGCCCTTCACTGTGGAGGTGCTGCTAGATAAGGTAACTGACACCTTAGAGCACTTTTAACAAGGTGTGTTGTGGCTGATAGCGATCCCCAATAAATTGATCAGCCTGCAGGTTAAGCCTGGGAGAAACTTGTATGACCCGCAAACTAAAAGGACTCACGTCCAAACGAAAGCTCAAGTTTAAAAATGCTTTACTTCAGTGTCACCAAATATTACAATATAATGTCCAATAGACATGTAATAAATATGTGCAAAGATATAAATTAAATGGTGAGCAGAATGCGGTCAACAAAACATATCTCTCCCAGCTCACCCTACCTTCACGGTCAAACCAGCCTTCAGGTGAGCATGGGTGAGGACCATTATTTGTAACCTGCTGGAGGTCACCCACAGAGACCATCAAAGCGTCTACATCTATCACAAATCAATAATCCAATCCAGTGCACGAATACAAATATAAACCCCATTTGGCTCCTACAAGGTGATTGACATCAGCTGGAGGGGCCAGTCTGACTGGAGCTACATGAAACATGGGCTGTAGTACATTGTAGTCCAGGAAGAACTGTCATTCTGTCCTGTGATGTCATAGTCGAGGAAATCATGTTCAAAATACCAAAACACAGAAAAAACACAAAACACAGTCCAACATCATGACTATTATGTCCTTGACTTCATTAAAATAGGATGTGGGTGAAAAATCTGTAAAGTTGCCCTTTAATGAGGAATTTCTGTGAGTTTTTCTTATTTTTTCTTTCTTTCTTGACAATATATGTTTTCAAAATGAAAACATATATATAATGTATAATTGATGTTGTTCAGAAATATTGATGAAATATTGTTGGAACTGACTGCATCAAAATTGCTCCTTATTACCAGGTGTGTCTAGTAATGATAGTAGCTGAAACGTGTCCACTCTATGGGACTGCTGCTATGAATAATATTGAGGTTGTTGTTAAAAATATAGTAATTTAGTTACATCTGTTCTTACCAAGGGTCTTCAACAGGTGGGGTTCATGTTGTTCAAGGGCACTGTAAAACGCTGCTCTGGTATCAGTTCCCCCTGGATCTAGCCTGGATGTGTACAGTTCCCTCATTTGGTCCATGCTTGTCTTCTCAGCTTTAATCCTGGCATAGAGCTCAGGAGGGACAATGGTTCTGTCTACTAAACTGTCTACTATAGGCATGACCATGGAAACCTTTTGAATCAAGTCTGCCCTGTTCTGGATCACAAAACGTGCTGTTTGCAGGAGAAAAAGACAGTTGAGTTAAATGCATCACAGGCCATTATGTCATATCAAACAAACATAAAGGTGTCTGCATTGCTACATCCCCACATGAATAGTACTGTAACAACTGGTATTTATATTTTAAACCCCCAAAAAAACCCTGCCACTGTGTGGGACTAAACACAAAAACAACATATCAATGTCACTAACAAGACACGCCACAACGTGCAGAATTACTACGCGCAGTCTGTAGGCCACTTCATACTGCTCAGCACACATCTGCCCCCTCGCAGCATAATTAATTGCGGCCAACACAAACTCACAACATTACAGTCGGCCATGTTGTTCCTTAGCGTCATCGCCGACCACCGCCCAACGAGACCCAAGTGAGGTCAGACAACACATTCCATATTTGGGCATAGCTCCATTGGGAACATCTCCTATTATGGCTTTATTTTATTTTATATATTATAGAGACCAACAAACACAAAGCACCGCGCAGCGGCCAACCACCGCCCAACGAGACCCAAGTGAGGTCAGACAACACATTCCATATTTGGGCATAGCTCCATTGGGAACATCTCCTATTATGGCTTTATATATTATAGAGACCAACAAACACAAAGCACCGCGCAGCGGATAGGGGGGAGGGGCGCGCAGCGCCCCGACCCTCTAGTCTAGTTATAAGGTAGTTTTAGTTCATGTTGTATATGGAAGACGCAGACAGTAAACCTACAGTCATGATGTGTGTGGTCATCTGAAAGCTGTCTGAGGACAAAGGTTGAAGCTGTTTACCTGCTCTGAGGAACCTTTAGTTTCTCCACCATCACCCACTCTGGACTCCATCTCTTTACACTGCTGTTGAAAGAGGTGTCGATTTCATTACTTAGGAAACTGTGTGTGTGTGTGTGTGTGTGTGTGTGTGTGTGTGTGTGTGTGTGTGTGTGTGTGTCTGTTCAATACATTAATTAATTGACTTTCCTTGGGTTGCAAATTAGTGGCATTCTTAAAGTTCAATCATGGGTTTAAAATGGCCAGTAAAAACACATTTCTAAACCTAACATCGATATCAAAATGGTAAATGGTGCATTTATATAGCGCCTTTCCCCAAAGCGCTTTACTATGTACTTCACATTCACCCATTCTCACAGAGAGAGATGTTTTTAAGAATATTTTTTGTGAACGTAAATGGTTTAGTTCTAGACCATACATGGGTGACTGGCGGCCAGGGGGCCACATGCGGCCCCCACCTTCACTTAATAAGGCCTGCAGGTTAATATCAGAATACTGATATATTATCATTATTTCAGCTGTTACAATTCCAAATAGTATAAAAAATCTATTGTCTTTTTTCATGTCCAATGTATTTGTATTTAAGTTTATAAAGTTAACATAAGTATAACTAAATGCATTTGAAATTAATTAAAAATATTACTTTTCAGGATTCCAATAAAAAAATAGCTGATCTACAAGCTTGTCGCACTGCGACGCGTTTTGAGCTTGTAGATCGGCTATTTTTGCTACTTTACTGCGACATAGAATGGCGAAGTATGGCATTAATTGACGAAAAAAGTTAAAATACAGAGATAAGAGGTGTCTGCCCAACAGTATACTATGTGGCCCCCTGGAGTGAGTGTGGAAATATAGTGGCCCTCTCCATCATCAAAGTTGCATCACCTGTTCTAGACTCTATAGCATTCAGAAATAGTGGAATAGTTGTCTGGCTACATAAGACTAGGGGTTCAGCGTCTTGCTCAAGGACACTATGACACGCAGCCAGGCGGAGCCGGGAAACGAACCTGGAACCTTCGGATTCCAAGCCGCTCTACCTCCTGAGCCACCGTCGTCCTACTGTATATCTAGTCCTAAATCATTTCCTATTAGTAAGCATAACTTGTGAGGGCCAGGAAAATGGTCCTCACAATTCTATTATGTGTGAGGACATTTGGACCAAACAAGTACAGTAACACACGCACACACGCACGCACGCACGGTATATCAAATATCAGAATGTTTTACTCCCTAACATGTGTATATTGTAGTATGGTTTGGGCTCTAGTAACACCCAGAGACAGTAGCAACCACAATACAATCATACAATCATCAGTGAGAGAGGGAAAATAAATGCCATAACCATAGTTTTAACCACTTTCAGACATGCAATGTATTATGGAAGTTTTCCAGAGTTCTGTTTGTCATTTTATATATTTTTATATAATATATTTTAACATAATCTTTACATTAAATAGTTTTATATCCATTTCTGCTGAGCAGCAAGCTATATATGCTTAGATGTTTTTTATTTATATTAGGATACATTTGCGCGACTGTAAAGACGAAACGGAAGTGGGAAGGAGGCTTCAAATCCGCTTTATCGCTTGTTCATGATCAGAGCGTCCGTGCTCCAGACTGTATGACCAGAAGCATTTGAAAAGTCATTCAAAAGTATGTTGTAGCTCATTGTCTACATTAGGCCTACTACGGTAGGAGAAATGTTTCTTTTGTGTTAGTTTGGGTGCATCAATGGGAGACGGCATGTCAAGCAATTCAATGCATCTGTCATGTTCTATGGAAGGAATTAAATGAACGATTGCATTTGATCCTCACATCTCCCTCACGCTGTTACAGTTAAGTGGGAGTAGCTAATGTGTGCGTCTACTCAGACCCCGCCCCTCACCTTATCAAACGTATTATTTATAAGTGAACTAATCTGAAACAGACATTCTCCTGTTGCATGCTTCATGTGTGAAAGAACTCGGAAAATGTCCCGACCTGATTCCACAGACATTTTCCAGTGTTCATATGAGAATGTGGCTTTACATGAATAATGCATATTATTGCATATTATTGCATTGTTGTTTTAAAGCTCACTTTAAAACATATTGGCTGAGAATACAACAGTTTACAGAGTTTGAATAAGGAATACACATTTATAATTTGTACAGAATTTTTAAATTCCTGAAATAATTCATCTTTTTAACATAATATAATGCATAATTAATCCTTACGTATTAATTTGATGTTTTGTTTTTTTCAAACTGCTGTTGTAATCTGGACAGACATCATATGACTTGTTTTAATTCATGATACTGTATATGTAAAACACAGACAGTAAACCTACAGTCATGATGTGTGTGGTCATCTGAAAGCTGTCTGAGGACAAAGGTTGAAGCTGTTTACCTGCTCTGAGGAACCTTTAGTTTCTCCACCATCACCATCATCCACTCTGGACTCCATCTCTTTACACTGCTGTTGAAACAGGTGTAGATTTCATCATTGAAGAAACTGACTGACTGACTGACTGACTGGGGGGGGGGGGGGTTAAAGTATAATATAGGGCATAAGAGATTTTGACAACAAGGTGGCACTGCTGAACTATAGTCCCACAGGAATTGTGGGACAGTGTGGGGAGAGAGTTTTACAGTTTTACATGACTAATGTGTAGTATTGCACTTTTCAAAACAATCAAATATCATTACTTGTAATGATATTTGATTGATACACCATTGCAATCGTGTTAACACACCTGAAATCTGAATCACACCTGATTTATTCTGTTCAATACATTAATTAATTGTCCTTCCTTAGGTTGAAAATTAGTGGCATTCTTAAAGTTCAATCATGGGTTTAAAATGTCCAGTAAATTTCGAAACCTAACATCTAAATGGTAAATGGTGCATTTATGTAGCGCCTGTCGTCTTTGGACCATAAGGGCACCGGTAGAATACGAGTCAATATCCAAATGACGGGGAAATAAGCCAACGCTCAGAGACCAAGTTTCCATTCTCAGACAAATCACTTTATTTGTCCTTTAGCAAACCATACATCCAAGTCCAATCGTTATATGGCGCATCTTGTTCATAGAATATGCTTCACTGAACGTGACATCTGTGTGTACCCAAAAACACAGAGTCCTGTTCTCTCCCATTACAAGTCATTATATAGCAAAACAGTTAACATAAATAGACTATCTTCAGTCTGTGACTGTCAATCAAATGCTTGGGCCCGCCCCTTCTTAGTCAGCACAATTGAACATAGCATCTGCCTTGATTCGAACACATTATTCCCTTAAACCTTATCTATAGAACTGTACTTTTCCATACACTCATGTTATGACATTATTATACAACATCCTATTAGCTTTGAAATAAGTTAAACAGTAACATGTCTGATGTGGTATAAATGATAAGACAATTAAAGTTACTTAAAAGAAACGCATCATTAATCTCGGATTTAAGAGACAGAATGATCATGTTATCGCACTATAAAGGGTTTTTCCCTCTGCCCTATTTTACTAAAACTTAGTCCTATATTTATCTGTGAATTTAGAGAAGATTAGTAAGCATTTAAGTTTGTTCCACCCAAGTGGAGAGCAGTTGTCAGTCTATTGGCACTATTGCCTAATTTAGACTGCGCTTAGCTCAGCTTGATTCCACGTTTAGACTCACATCCAAGACACAGGACAGAACAGCTGAAGGTGTCACCTTGGCCAATTCAGCAGCTTTTAGCTACTGCTAGAACCTCTCCAGATAGTGACTAGTGACTTTTATGGTCTTCACCTGTTTATGAGACACTCTACCGGTTTTGTGCTTATAATGTACTAATATCATATTAATTTCATATTCCACTGTATCTGCCTTGAAATAAACTGCATAATCCCCTCTTGGAGATATATTAATACATCTCCACAAAAGGATATTTCAAGGACTGATGTCACTTGTGTAGGTGTCAACTAGAATCAGTTTTAACCAAAATGGCAAATCATTCTATTAAAATGGTCAATCCGTTTTCCTCTAGGCTATTGAATTATGGAGTGAATCATCAACAAATCATTATACATCAAACAAACACTGTACTGTACTCCCAGGCTGGACTTCTTTTCACAAACCTAAGGAAAACTCAAGTTAATAAAAACATCATTATTACAAGTTGACATGTTACATTGTGTGGACAACGCGCAAATACAGAGACACAGTTCTGTTTCTTTTTTTTCCCCTATACTAACAAACGAACGCAATTCCTTCTCCTCGACCGTCCATTTTGAACAATTCAACATGAGGCATAAGTTTGAATGCCCTCGCCATGATGAGTGGTAGGCCTGTCAAAAAAAATCGATTCATGAATAAATCGCGATTCTTAATGCCACGATTTTGAAAATCGATTCAAAATATTAAAATCGTTTTTTTTTTAACATTTTTTTAATTTTCTTTTTTGTATAAGTTAGTACCTTTTTCACTGGCACTTTGTCTGAAATCAATGTCAGAAAGACTGACTGACATGATCTGGCTGCATTGAAGTGTATGATTCAACTTGTCATGGTTTATATTATATTAAAATGTTCTAGTATAATTAAAGCAAAGTGATTTGGGGTAGAAAATCGCAATAAATCCCAGAATCGAATCAATTAATCGCAGAATCGCAATTTTAATCGAATCGGCACCCTAGAAAATCGCAATAAATCGCAGAATCGAATCGAATATCAATTAATCGCAGAATCGCAATTTTAATCGAATCGGCACCCTAGGAATCGATTTTGAAGCGAATCGTGAGGTAAGTGAATCGTGACACCCCTAATGAGTGGTCAATCTGCAGATTTGAACACCCACCATAGTTCGGAAAACTCGCACAATGCCCCACAAGAATGATGCTTTTTCTGTCCGAATTTGTGAATCACACAGGAAATATCATCCTGAGGCTTGCTGCTTCTGAACAGAATCACAGTCATTTCAGTACTTGACTGACATTGTCAATCAGGAGTCACCCACCCATCCCTGATCCGTAGGAGGTGCCTCTTCTTCATATTTTCAAAAGAAAGTATCTTGCCTTTCAATTTCGCAGATGCAACTTGATGTGTCTCAGGTAACTCCGGTACCTGGGACTTCCAAACGCTCGCTTACTTGTCAAAACCCATGTAGATCTGAGACCTCTCGCCCTCCTGCCGTCAGAGGTGTTACACCCTGGCTCTGGCAAAGATGTTTTGCGGGGCCGGTGCTGATGAGTTGACAGGTAGCTAATCCCCGCTTCCCGCTGGTGCGGTGATGCAGAGATGGAACTGCTGTCAGGTCTGAAACTCTCTCCTCCGGCGTGGCGGGTTGAATCTCATGCAGGCTGCATCCTCAAGTCTCCCCTCTCGACCATGGTCTGTGATGGTCGCCGATAGGTGAAGGTGTGAAGATAGGTGTCGCTGCGGTTCCCTGGGGGTTGAAGTCCGAGCGACCTCTGCTTGTCCCTGGGTCCGCTGCTTCCCTCTGCCTGCCGTCATCCTGGTCCAAATGGGATGACTCCTCCAATCTCAGCACCTGCTTAATTGCTCCTAGTACAAAACAAAAGCCTACCTACACCTGTTCTACATAAGCTCAACAGATGTCCTTCTTGCTTAACACTCATACATTCAGGGGTTAATCACTCATAAACAGACAGTTTAACTCATGCTGTTAAGATTATCTGATCCTTCAAACAGTACATTCTCCTGGATTCTGATCCATTCGTTCCTGCATAATTTGTACTAACTCCATCCAATATTAAAGTGATCTTTCCTACTTTATCGATATTTTACTCTTCTAACTCCTTGTATTTCATCAATCAATCGTTCCATTTTGTTACTCACCTACCACAGCTTTTATCCTTTTTCCATATGACTCCTATATTTTCCTAGTACTAAATATCCTATTTTAAGTTCTTTACTGCATACTGCAATCACATCTTACTTTGCTCCAGATTTTCCTGACTATAATTTCCAAAATTTGTGATTCATTAAAGACACATCTCTTAATTTACTGTGACTCCCTCAGAGTGCTTGTTCCAAAATGTATTTTGCCATGATTTGATAATCATGAAAATATCCCAAAACTGTGAAGTCTAAAGGACAACCACAGAACTATTTTTTCTTTAAATAAACATTTTTCCAAAATAAACAGACAATATCTGCGATCTTCATACTCTATAATTTTGTTACAACTTAGTAGCCTCTTGAAAGCATATTTGGTAAACCTAACATTAGTTTTAAGGAAAGAGTTTGTTATTAAGTTTCAAAATAGGCATAGAAGCAAGTTTTTTTGGCTCTTTTTTTTTAAACTCCCACACCAAACTATAATCTGTGATGTATCAAGTCCTTGTGTCAAGTTCAAAAGATGACTACTGTTTTCCTTCTGGTATTTCCAGTATCTCCAATATTCACCAACACCTAAAGTAATGTCTCTGTACATTTCCAAATGTCTCTTTTCGTTTTTCAATCACTTCAAGTGTCCTTCAAATGTCTTTTTCTGCAATAACTTTGAATCTTTGCGGTCAATAATATCTTCAGGCTTACCTCATGCCCACTAGACTCCTAGACTCCTCCCCTCTCCAGTGACCCTTTTTCACTGGATCACCGTACTTCGCCTCCGCTGAGCCCCCTCATGATATGGGACGTTGAGACGAAGGTTTTACTGAGAGGTCGTGGACAGGATTAGAATGGGAGCGGAATATTATGACGCATGCAGGGAATAAAATGCTATCTTTCACACAATTATGTATATGAAACAGACAATATCATGAGATTAATTCCAGGTACCACTGGGCATAGAAAACTAATGATAGCCTAATACCCCTCCTGGATACAGGTCTCAGGTTGTACATGAAAGAAATCACGGCCTACTTTATTACGATCTCGATCCGCTGCGCTACGCTGACAACCGCAACATACAGTATAGGAGCATCTCTGTAGTGGGAATTAAGAAAGCAAATCACAGCTGGTGTATTGTCGGAGGAGATGTGGAAAATTACACACAGCACTGTTTAGCAGAGCACTGTTAAACAAAAAAAAGAACACAGAGAGATGTCTGTAGGCTATAGCTTAATGAGATGTGCTCTCCCTCGCTGCAAGGGACCAGCAAAGAAATTAGCGTTTATTCTCAAAAGATTTGTACAAGTGTTCATTTCCACCGCAGAAAAAAGTTCCACCACAAAAAAGAAATAGCATCAATAATGATAATCCTAGCAAAATTCTGTGCTTTGGACGATAAATCACAGATTATCACACATACTGTACAGAGATATGGAGTCGGGAATCTATATGACAGAGATAGGCCTTAAGTGCCCTGGCTTATAAACACGCAGCGACAAATAAGCAATTAATTAAGTTACAGCCACTCATTTACACCCTCTGCTGAAATTAAATTTGATTCAATAGCCTGCATGGCTGGTTAATTGTAAAGCGAGTTAAGCATTGCCATTGACATGGGAATGAAAGAAAAAAACAAAAACAGGGAAGAAAAACCTGTTTAAGATAAAGCTTTCAAAATTATATTAATTTCATCCCGTTTACTCCTTCTCAGGCTGACGGAGTGTAAGAAGCTGTTAGTAACAGCTAACGTTCAATTAACAGAAAAACCATAAACGGTCACAAATGAGCCTCTAATTGCGCTACTCGCTCTGAGGGTCAATCAGACAGGGTGCGGTACAGTACAAGAGAGGTGCAGACAGTCAGGATACTCTATTAAATCACACAGTGGAGCATGCAGGTAATCTATTACCCATCCCAGCCGAGATTCTTCCCGGGAAATATCAATCTAGGCAATTAGACGACAAAACAAAAAAACAAACAATTTAAGAAACAAACAGAGAACTGGCAAACAAGTCTAGCCACTCTAATCTATGGAGTCTCACGAGAGAGAACAATACCTCGTACAGCCGGCCAGAGTCATTAAAAGTCCATTTGCCGAAAACCACCTGCAGAACAAATTGGGAGACAGGAAGACGGGAGGGTGAGCTTGGCAGCAGAACAATGGAGAGAGAGAAGCCTCTTAATGGCTTATGTGGCCAGCTTAATTAGCCCGGTGATGCAGAGCAGAGCCAGCTGTGAGACTTTCACCGGCGATGGGGGAATCAGGAGCACTGATTTGCCTCAACCTCGGCAGCCCGCCACAGACACAGTAAACGCTGTCTCCCGCCACATAACGCTGAGTGAGATGTCGCGTTCGGTTTGAAGACACAGGATCATATTCTTGCTCTGTGTAACCGGGCTCCCTCTCTTACGGAAACATGAGAAAAACCTACTGACTGTCTTAGTCAGCAGATCTTTCTGTGGTGATGAGGTCTTTAAAAGACAAAGCATTCAGCGTTGAAATGGAACATGCATTCAGATCGATGAGTCAATAAACAGCCCTGTAACACACAAGAAACCCACACAAGCCCTTCACAAAGTATGTGAAAAGAACAAGACCACCCACACAAATAAAGTCCGACTTCGAACCTTTTAACCATGATTAACGCGCCCACGAGAAGAACCTGTCCGTGAAGCAGTCCAACAGACCGACTCTAGCCCCGCCCGCGCGGAGAAAAACGAAAAAAACAAAAAGACTGAAATCATGGTTCAGACCGTGAACGGCACCGAAGCTTCGGAACCGCCACTATGTAAACACACGGTTCAGACCGTGTTTGGCACCCGATGTGTTAATATATAACTTTTGCAACCTTTTTATTTTCATATGTAACCTTGTTGTCCTCTGTAAAACCATTGTTGTAAATGTCTTTGTATACACAGGGCACCATTGAAAAAGAGACCCTGGTCTCAATGGATTTCCCTGATATAAAGGTTTCAATCAATCAAAAAATCTTCATTGGTGTCACTCCTCAGCCTGACAGAGACACATTGGAGACAGACGCGACTCGACGGCTGCGACGCCCGCCCCACGGTTTCCCACATGTTGGTCTCTTCACAGTAGCATTCAATGTTCTTAGGACGTCGAAGTCTACCGTCTATCTTCATGTCCCCCCCTCCTACAATGTAGATCTTTCCATCCATCGCAACCATATTAGAACAGTAGCGTCGATCTTGCATGGGGGCACACATGGTCCACTGGTTGGTCTTGGGGTTGTAGCACTCCATCGTGTTTTCCACGATCACATCGGGCCCCGTGCCAATGTTCTCTGTATTATGACGCTGGCCACCTAGATAGATAAACAATAATTAACAGGATAGTGACTGTTGTAGCCAATTTGATTGTGTTTTTTTTTATGTGAGCGTGCTGTAATATTGTGAAGGTGCTGTGATATTACTACTTGACCTGGTCATGTGGGGGAATCAAGGTACAACTAATTTGGGGGTGTCACAGGTGCACAGCTGCACAGATGGGGATACAGTTTTTCAACCGTTTCTGTGTTTTCAGTTTGTTTTCACCACTAGTGCTGTGTCTGTAAATTTAAGAACATATTTTCCATTTGCATGTTTTGAAATGCATTCAAATGAATGTTAATTCATCCTGTATGTTATTACCGTATATACCATATACCGTGTATATTACCGAATTGCGGTAACAGGTAATATGACGCATTACTACGAGAAGCTGTAATATATTATTAAAATGACACTACGTTAATACGTTACTTTGTGCGTTACCCACCAAAGTGAAGTTTTTTTTTTCATCCACCCACAAAGCCACAGCCTACAGCAAAATCCCTGTTAAAACTAAGCAGGCACCTCTCTCTACAGGCTATCATTAACAAATCTCTGTGATTCTAATTTTACTATAATCAGCTGAAGGGAGAGTGTGTAGTCCATTTAATTTATTTAAAGAAGGCAAGTTAAGTATCGCACAATGCAATGTACACACGTCAGTTTTATTCATCGACTACGCAGGAAATAATGAACTGATTACAAAAATATAAAATAATCTCTAATCAGTAACATGTAGGTGATACTTATGTCTATCAAATGTGGTTTTATTGAAAGGCAATTAAAGTCCAGAGCTAAGTTAGAAGCCAAACATCGTGTGTGTGTGCTCAATGTTAAATCCCCACGGTGCGGCTGCAGAGTACATGTCGGACTCTGGTCGGAACGTGAGCCGTGTTGCCAGATTGTGCGAGAGGAATAAGCAACTAGGTCTATGAAAACAAGGCCAAAAGAAGCGACTATAATAGGCCACATGAGCACTTCAAACCTATATATGTCGTCCATTAAACAACATGCATATTTATATATGTTGGCTATTTGAAAATTGACGATCTACAAGCTCACAACCGTTCTACCATTATTTAAAGCAACTTCAGAAAAACAAGCCCAATGTGGCTTATAACAATCAGACCAGGCAACACTGCAGACAGGGAGATGTGAGAGTATTGGATTGGGGATAAATGGCTAGCGCAGTCTTCTCTTAAAGGTCAAATAAAATTAGGATTTTTATTTAAAGAGTAGCCTACGGTATAAATATAATTGTATAGAGCTGAGTTCTTTGTAGACCATATAAATGAGTCTTAACTCTAACTGTCTTGTCAATGTTTTAAACTCATGCCATGTCTATCTAAATGAGTGTCGGCCGGGAATGTCAAAATGCTGTGTTAAGAGATTTTATTTGCCACTTTGACCACACATGGATGGAGTTTAGATCCCATAGGGACTGTTGTGTTACTTAAAATTGGCTAGTGGTACTGTAGGTCAAGATGCATTTTGTTATGTGTTATTGGTTGACGCAATGACACTACAGTAATATAACTGTTCACTGTTCAGAGGTCAAATTTTGAACAATTAAATTACCTTAACCATATTTCTATGTCCTTATCTTAATTTCATAGGCTCAACATTCTATGCCTTGTTCTGTGGACTTTAATTAAAAAAAAAGGTATAGAAAGAGGCTTGTGTCTTGTCATGTCATTATAGGCTACATTATAGAAGGTATATGTCTTTTCATGAATTGATTAATTTAAGTAAAATTGATTCATTTATGTAATGTAATCTTATAATTTAAACGCCTGCCCATCTGCCATCTCTGTGTCCCAAAAATAATTTGTGGGCTAATAATAATAATACAAAATCTAGATTATTTAATTGTTCAATTTTAGCTTTAAAAAAAAAAGAAGTAACTAAAAAGTAATATGTAATATTAATATATTACTGTTGCTCAGACAGTAATATGTAACGAAATGTATTACTTTAAAATGAAGGTAATAAGCAATAGTAATATATTACTAAAATAAAGTAACTTGCCCAACACTGATGATGATGTATTACTAGATTGAGCTATTCAGCAGAGCACAGAGTAATTCAAATCAGCCCAACCTTTCCCAGCGGCAACCAGTGGCGTCAATCTGTCTTGAGGCTAGGGGGGGTCCGCCCGTCACACATGCATTTTTTTCGGGTTTTTCGCGGTTATTCCCCTTTTATTTCGCGTTTTTTCGTTGTTATTCCCCTTTTATTTCCGTTTTTTATTACTTTAATTCGGTTAATTCGGTATGAAAAAATGTACTCCATGAAGTGTATACATATATGTGTGGCAAAAAGGAAACGTTGCAGGGGGGGCTTATTTAATTGTTTTTATTTATTTTTTTAATATATATTATATATATAATATATATATATATATATATATATATATATATATATATTATATATATATATATATATATATATATATATATATATATTTTGTTATCAATTATCATCAACATTGGCCATCATCTTCAGTTTCAAAGTGCTTTTTCTTTTACTTTATTTCAGTTTTAGGGTTAGGGTTAGGTTAGGGTTATGTTATTTAATTCTAATTTTTGCCTGATTTTACCAATTTATTATCAAAAATAAATAAATGTATCAAAATATATATTTTTTTGCAAAATCTATTGTGTGGGCCAGCTTTATACCCAGGCCCACCCATGGCTGCATGATGAAAACTGAGCTAACAAATGTTCTCTTTTGGGGGTCCCGACCCTGGCACAAAACATTTTCAGATGGGGGTCCATGGCTAAAATCAATATATTAAAATATTTTCAGAATAGCAGATCTACAAGCTCACAACACGCTGCAACGCTTGTGAGCTTGTAGATCGGCTATTTTCAAAAGTTTAAATAGGGCTGAAGTGGTTTATGTATGTTTTGTCAATTAAAATCAAGCTGCAAAGGCAAAGAAACATAGTAGGCTTACTAAAAAATAATTTCAAATAATTGTAGTGGAGTAAAAGTAGGCTATAATATTTGCCTCTGAGTTGCAGTGGAGTAGAAGTCAAAGTAATGCAAATTGGAAATACTCCAGTCAAGTAAAAATATCTTATAATTATACTTGAGTACAGTAAATGTACTTAGTTACTTTCCACCACTGATAATTACTCACCTTCTGCAAAGATGACGAAAGAGAACACACTTTTGTTACATAGGCATATTGTCTTGGTTTCAGAGAGCATGGTGGTGTAAATATGAACTTTTGCCCTAAAGTATTTATATTCCATAATGTCCGACGTTCACGTCTGTTGTTTATGTTACTGATGGGACTCATGGGAGAACGGAGAACGGAGGCTTGACGCACGTCGTCAAGGGGCCTTCGTGGAAATCTGTTTCCTTTCAAAATGATGCACATTTTCAAAATAAGAGTTTTTTTAATGTATACTTGTATTGTTATAATTCCACATACGTTTTATTTTGATACATACTACTGGAAATAGAAGTAGCCAGGTAGCCTAGTTGAAACTACAACGGTGTCTAACCAAGAGTTATACTTCTCCACCCAACGGTGTATAACCGAAAGGACCAAACCATTTTGGGATTTACACGGGGGGTAAATAACGTAAATTAGTGTTTATTAGTGCATGTCATGATTTCAAAAGCGGGTTTGGATTCTATTAACTTAAATTAAAAGTATTTTTTAATTATCCTAAATTACTTGGGTCCAATCTGACTTGGGGGGGTCCAATCTGAAGCTAGGGGGGGACAAAACCCCCCGTCCCCCCCGGGATTGACGCGCATGGCGGCAACATGAACATGATGAAAACATTAATGCTTTACTGATTACAATCCAATTATATGTTTGTCAAATGGGCCATTCTGCATAATGAGTACTTTTATGTTTGGTACTGCAGGCATATTTTTATGCAGTGTAAGATACCTGCAACGTAGATCTTTCCATTCAGAGTACAGACAGCTGGTCGATCACGCAGAATCTGCATAGGAGCCACTTCTGTCCATACAGATGTTTCGGGGTTGTAGTTGGCTGTCGGGGGCGGGTTTGGCTTCAAAGGAGATGGAGCGTGACCTAGGGCAGAGGAGGACACAAATACAGTAAAACATTATTCAGTGTCAACAGGAGAAGGGTGAATAACTTGTAACACCAAAAGCTTTGGTCCTTTTCAGTTAACTCATGATTTATACAAATAAACAAGAAATGACACAGTCATATGTATCAGCTCGCAGCAAGCTAACACCCTTGAAAAGTACTGTCAACTCATGACTCTTACTAAAAATTACCAAAAATATATATAAACATTTTCTAGAGGGTCAATCGATGGTGGGCGGGCGGACGGTGGACTCCACAGATGTAACATGCGGACTCTGCCATCAGTATAGCCACTCTATTGCTCCGCCCCCTCTGTGTTCCTATTACAGCCATAACTCCAAGTCTCAGCATGCTAAAGGCTTAAAACTTTGCAGCCTGTGAATGATCCAAGCACCACCGAAGAAGAGTACACCCAGAAATCACGTGAACACAAAAGAAAATCTTTGCACCTTTCATCTTAAAGGATTTATAAAAGTAAATCTTTCTCTGCGTTGTTGTTTTTCTGCTCATTTTCAGAAAACAGGCCACTTTCAAACGGCCGTAGCTCTGGAATGGAGGATCGTGACCGGACACCTTTTTTTCTCCCTCTACTACCACACCCCCGTGAGTGTAATGAGCCGATCTCCGTGACGAAGGAGGTCACGGAGATTTTCCATGATTTTTCAAAGGCGAGGTAAAATTGCTGTTTTTGCTGGCAAGGGGACGGTAGATGATGTAAAAACTCTGGCAGTCAATGAGTTAAGCCCTGCCCGCACTGGGCTTTAAACAGCCATAACTCTAGTTCCCAGCATGCAACAGGCTCCAAACTTGGTGGGTTGTCCCACATACTTCTAATTTCATCATATATGTGATTGCGCTTATCAGTGCAACATTGGACTAGGTTTGAAGAAAATCTAGTACGTATATGTGACCAAATTTGACTGGGAGACAGTCATCTAGCATTTTTTCATTTTCATGTCATATGAAAGCAGGGAATCATAGCAAAATAATGATATATTGGTTAATAAGATTGAGTGAATAGTTTTTAAACTACAGCTTATAGTACTGAAGTCAAGTTAAAACTCTTCAGTAGAGAAAAGACCAGTTGAATGGATCTCATTCAAAGATAGTAAATAGGGGTATCAATCCCATCATGCATAGCGGGATTTACATATCCTTTGCTTACAGCATAGATATAGAAACCTCGATACTTAATAGACCTCTGAAGTTCATTGGAGCGACTGGTATCTCAATACAAGGCTCTTCCGCAGGGCTACTTGACTGCTGGCCAATCACAGCGCATTGACTACTGGCCAATCACAGCGCGTCTAACTGACTAGTTGCTGCGCATCTGCATCTTATGAAAAGACCCGCCCCACCTGCCTCTGATTGGCCCCCTTCTGTGACGCACAACAGTTTTAACAAAATATGATTGTTTATACAATTTATTTGACAGTATCATTAGACACGAGCCAACAGACCAGTGATACCTTTCAAAACGATCGGGTAGAAATATCGGATTTTACCGTTTTTTCGCGATGTTTGGATGGAAACTAAGGATTTGGTTAGCAATGCTAGCAAATGCTAGCTCTAACCTTATATTTTAAAACATGTTTATGCATTTATTTCATATTTACATGTTGATTTAAGCTCTGAAAATTATGTCACATACTCCGGTATGTGAAGAGTCTAACTGGGCTACAAACTCATTTTGTGTAAAAAAAAAAAGAAAACCTTTCCTGAACAATGGGCACCAGCGAGATGACTGTCCTCCAGTCAAAAATTGTCACATATACACAATACAGGCATGGGTTTACCCCCTCCGCCACCCCCCCAGCAAATCAAACCCTGATTATATTTTATATTAAAAAAGAAAAAC
This sequence comes from Gymnoscopelus microlampas, assembly GCF_963454915.1. NCBI lineage: Eukaryota > Metazoa > Chordata > Actinopteri > Myctophiformes > Myctophidae > Gymnoscopelus > Gymnoscopelus microlampas. The sequence continues at coordinate 1,061,134 of NC_139961.1, read as the reverse complement.
ACAACCTCATGAAAACCAGCAGACTGGACCTGCAGGTGCATAAACCTGTTCCATTTACATACCAATAAAATACAGCAGTCCATGGAGTGCGACCACAGCAGGGGGTATATATCTACCCGAAAATATATCCTCAGTGTCAGAATACGCTGCCACACCGACAGACTCCATGAGCTGCCAGGTGTTGGTGTTGGGGTCGTAGCGTTCCATTGAGTCTTCACTCTTCATAGAGTGAAGACTCTCAATCCCCTGGCCACTCACTGCAAACACATATCCATCCAGCATCAGCAGGCCTATATGGGGTTGAGCAGGGACAAAAATATAAAAATGAATAAATCTGACCATTAGAAGTGATGACCTTGGCCATATGCACTATGCAGCCTCTCCTTCTGTAACCAAGGTAACTTATATAAAAGTTGAACTAAGTTAAAGACAGGGCAAAAGATTATTTTAAATTCAACTAGAGTAAAAAAATTAAAACTACAAAAGATAAAATTAAATATATATTACTGTTAGGGTAGAATCAAGTAAAGTGTTGCTTTTTAAATGGCAGAGAGGGCAACATTTGAAAACAAATAGTTCAACGCATTAGTTCAATGCATTAGCGCGATGAGTGTAGTCTACACTCCCTTTTGTCCTTTTGACTCTTTCACTGCCAAGCAAGGACGAGTGAGCACGTCAGTTGGCACTTGGTCCACAGTGCCAAACAGTACAAAAGTTTGATAAGTTTTCTCAGTGGTTTTCCACTAGATGGCGGTGTTCACCAACTCGCAAGTAACCATCTGACTTCCTCAGAGGCACAGCAGCAGAAAACCATGTGATATTAAAAAAAAACTCTCCATTTACTTCCTTGTAAAAAAGAAAGAGAAAAACCTCTTTCCTCCGATCCCGTTGGATTCTGGCGAAACCAAGCCACATTCAACTGGCCATAACCATGGAATGGATTATCGCGACCGTCCAATTTCCCCCCCGACTCCACGAGACCCCTGTGCGTGCGTGAGGCGATCACGGTAAATATTCCATGATTTTTCGTAGATTCGTAAAATCGCTAGTTTTCGCTGGCAGTGGCGTGGCTATTTTCCGAAAAACTCTGGAAGTTAAAGAGTTAATAAGGATAAAACCTGGGATATATACTGTACGAGTTGCCAAAAAAACTAATTGTTAGGCTAAATTAAGTGCAAATAGCAGGACTTAGTAGCAAGCTCTGCCTGTCTGTTCGTGCTCTACAGTGTGCATTCTCTGCCTGTCTGTTCGTGCTCTACAGTGTGCATTCATGGGCTTTACACACAATGCTCATGCTTTTTTTTTTGTTTAAAGGAACTGATATTGTCTTGTATAGATATTCTGTAGTAAATACAGAATGAAGTATAAAGTAGTACAAATTCTAATGTTATTCCTCATCTTACCGCATAAGTTTGAAAATCTTACTGAATCTGCTGCGTGACTCATTCAAGGGAGCCATTTTCGACCAGGAGTTATGGTGAAAATCATAGCGCCACATCTGCTTATCATTATAGTCTTCTTCTTCATCATCTTCATCAAATGAATAATCTGAATCATCAAGATTGATTACTCCTCCTGCCAAATACAGAGAGGAGCCTATGGTGGAAGAAGAGCAGAATTAAAACAATGAGTTACGGGATTGTTAAAGAAATAAAGATTTGAATACAAAACTTTCAATGTCTTCATGTGTGTTTCTCCATCTTCTACTGAATATTATAGTGGTGGTTCACTTATCAAGACTAGGAATTCACCAAAATAGTTCCAGTGTGTTGTGACAACACAAACACATCCAATTCGGAGTACTGAATGACAGCACTATTGATAAATGTAGCGATGCTAGCTAGCCAACCTATGATACTGCAGAAAGTGGTTCTATTTGTGATGGCTTGATACATGAACCATCACTGTAACTACCGCTAGCACTCCTCTCTCCTTGTATCCCTTACTTGTGACCTTTGTGATAGATGATATGCTACACATATACTGTATATGAATACCACTCACCATTGTTTTGTTTTTTGCATTCTGCTTAAGTTAACTATTTACCCTGTTTGTTCACTAGGGTTCATGACATGCCTAAATTGTACGCTTCAAGAACACCAACCGACTTTCCAGCACAACAATTCAGAGGTAAAACAGGGTAGGATACATTACAGGCCAAATTCATTGACTGATGGTAATCCTCACCTGCAGCAACCACAGCATATCCCTCTAGTCCAAACTGTGGCAACGGTCCCAGAGTTTTCCACTGATTGGTCAGGGGATCAAAAGTTTCAACCTTCCTTCCTCCCACCGTCACAATCACTTCAACAGGTGGGGGACAAGAAGCAGGGGAGACAGAGGATTTAATAATTAAGGAAAAAAAACAAATAGATTTAATAAAAAGAGACAATCTCACAGGCATGTGGCTAATACAACATAAACACAGCGCCAGACATGTGCATGAGCCCTGCTCGTCACAGTAGAGTCTCTACAGCAGTGAAATGCTATGAAAGCCTAAATTAGCATTTAGCAATCACTGAATTAATCCAGGAGATAATTGGCATACATTTTGACATCTATAAAAAGGGCAAAAAATAGGGGAGACTAGGTAACGTTCAGTCTAAATGAAAAAGAAATATATATATATATATTTATTTTGCATTTTTTCCAGGTATCAACCACTATACAATTATGCAGGTGTGTTTTCCGGCAGAAAGACACATCCCTCTGGCTCTATTTTGGTTTTGTTCCACTGTTTATGTTGACATTCCACTGTTTATATTGACATTCATCCCTTTGCAGGGACTGAAAAGTCTGTGGGGGGAGAGGGGGGGCTCGGCCGGAGCCCTTAATTGATCCCTTTGAACTTCAAAGGGTTGTGCATGGAGTTGATTGATAGGGCCATAAAAGTGTCAACCTTGTTAGTGCTCTCTCTAATCAAGGAATGCATCAAAGACAGCAATCACTTCCATACCTGTCAGAAAGGGGGGGGGGGGGGGTACAAACACAGATCTGCGAAGTTACCTAGCATCCCTTTAAAGCTTGAATTGATAAATCTAAATGACGAAATCACAATGACATAACCATTATGGAGCCTGTATAGAAAACTGAAATCATATCTTTATTGCTAGGTATGTATGCACATTGGAGGAATTTGTCCTCCCACCTTGATGTCTTTTTTGCACCATCATCAGTGTCAACCAGCATGCATGTGTTCAGCATGGTACCTGCTGTCCTGCGTGGGGGTGCTGTGTTACTGTAGGGCCGCTCCCCCTTGGCCTCAGCGATGAACCTCTGGCAGCCCTGGTGTTCTTTCACCACATCCAGACACTCAACCACAGTGTGGAGGTAGGAGGGGCTGATGAGAGGCAGACGGATTTGCGCTAACACCTTAAAGAACACATAGAACATTCATAATTTACTGGTCCAACTGGATATTAGGGGAACAACAGTATAATAATTGGCAAATGAACCGCATTTATACATCGCCTTTCTACTTTCTAGTCTTTCCGACAATTCAGAACAATATACTGTTTTGATTGAATATTTTAATAGGCAGAAATGCAAAAACAGCACGAGTACAGTTAAATACTTTGTCTAAAAGGATACACCATCCTTCCATTGAGGTCCTAGGTATTCAATTCATCAACATATAAAATAGCACCAAAACATTCAATATTATCACACTGTCCTTCACCTTCACACACACCAATGGTGGAAGAAATCATGCAACACAGCAACCTGCTCATTAGGAGCAGACAGGGGTTCAGTGTCTTGCTCAATAACACTTTGACACGCAGCCAGTAGGAGCCGGGGATCGAACATGGAACCTTCGGATTCCAAGACGGCCGCTCTGACTCCTCCTGAGGCACTGCCGCCCCGCATCATCATACATATTAACAGCGAGTACCACATATACATAGATGCCAAGCATGTACAGGTAGAGGAGACATATTGATAGGAAGAAACTAAGAAAGGACTGACGGTGACCTTTACAAAGCTCTCCCTGTGGGTAGGACACTTGTCTAACCACAACATGAAAGACTACCAGCAAATACCATACTATAGATACCAAGCATGTATTGGACAGCGAATCTGGCAACTACCTTGCACTGAGAAGTCCCCAGACGTACCAATAGGCAGAGGCCTCTGGTCATCTGGCAAGGTGAGACTAAGATATGACTGACCTCTTCAAAGCTCTGCCTGTGGGTAGGACACTTGTTCAACCACAACATGGCGGCCTCAAACACCATGTCCTCCTTGGGTACACTGAGATCGTCACTGGAAAGAATCTCTATCACTCTTTCCACAGAGAGATCGAGGAACTCTTCCTATTGGTAGAAAGAAATACATTAAATTAGCTGATATGGAGACCCATATTTCATACTGAAGTAAACGTTTTCTCCTCTGAAGTGCTCACTGGTGATAGATGGTTTGTTTAGTGAAATGGCCATGTAAATGGAGCTTATTAAGATATATCCATTCACTGACTGAATGTTTCTACTAGGGATCGACCAATTCAGGTTTTTCATGTCCGATATGATATCGATTAGTCGTGATCAAAGAGGCCGATAGCCGATTTAAAAAAATCATGAATTAAAAAAATATATATATTTATCAACTTGAAAAAAAACTTCATACTGTAAATTAGTGTCTACATTTAACAGCATTTCTTATAAACTGAACTGAAATTTGAAATAATAGATCCTGAAATGTTTTGTTCTATCAAATGCAGCATTATAATTAGCTCCCACTTGTAGCAGCATTTCTTATGAACTGAATTATACATAAAACATTACAAAACAGTTCCCCAAAAGGTTTTAAAATAATAATACAAAATAAAAATTCTCTTTTCTCCCCCGATTTCGATTTTTTTTTTAATCATCAATATCGGTGCCGATAATCGTCCGTTTCGATTATCAGCCGACCCCTAGTTTCTAGCCAGGGCTGGGTCAGTTGTGATGGTGACAGGTTGAGTACCGGTAATAGTACTAAGCAAAAGAGAAAAGGTCCAAAACAGACAACTTGGTTAATCTATGATCTCTCAATCACTGACCTGCTGGTAGATGACGCTGAAATTGTCCAGAATGTAATCCATGCTGTGTTCCTCCAACACTACAAAGGAGTGGTCTTCAGCAAAGCAGTACAACTCTACACAGTTATTTACGTCTATGTGACTCTTCATGTAATCACAGCAGGCGTATCTAACACACGTGAAACCCCACAAGTCTGATGCAACTAGCAGGGCCTAGACCAGATGAACAAAATGACTGTATTAAGTACTGATGTTATGTAGGATAAACATGGATACAATGAATAATGTCTATGATGATCATACATTACCTGCGCATTTGCAGGGGAGATGGATAACACTGCAGTGTAGGCAGAGTTCACCAACAATCCAATCACCTGAGGTTCCACTCCACTCATGGTCACCTTTTCCTCTGTAGACTCCTTCATACCAGATGTAAACATGGCCTGTGCAGGTTGGAAAGAAGAATGGTTGGCTTGGAGTGCTCATGGTTTAGGCCTTTCTCATTTTGCATTGTTAATTGATTACTTCATTGGATATAGGCAGAGTTGGATCAGGATGTCTAACCACAACCCTTAAAGGGCCACTTCACCCACTGTCTTGTGTTGCCAGTAGTGGTAGATTGCTAGACAACTGGCAACTACATGGTAACAGGAGTTGGTTGGGCTTGACGTGCCGGGACAGCTTGTACACAACCTTACGCATGTCTGGTCTCATGTGGTGCGAGTCTGTAATCCATTACCCGGAAGACTTTAGGTTTAGGGGAGAGGACTAACAAACCAACTCCACCCCTTTCCAATGCCCAGCAATGGCCAGTGGTTTGACATAGGGCTAGCAACCCTATTCTGTAAAAACGACGTATGCTACGGAAACAGCAACAAAATAACAAGCCGGTTTTAGGAAAGGAAAGGAATGCGTCAACCAGATCTTCACTCGCAGGAACATCATTGAGCAGTGCAGTGAATGGCAACGACAGCTTTACATCAACTTCATCGACTTCCAGAAGGCTTTTGACAGCATCCATCATGATAGTCTCTGGAAGACCATGAGAAGCTATTGAATCCCCTCCCACATAGTTAATATCATCAGTACAGTTCTATACCAGCTTTTCTTGCACTGTGGGAACAAGCACCACCAGTTTTGTGGTAGGATCCGGAGTCCGCCAAGGATGTGTGATGTCGGTATTACTTTTCAACCTTGCAATAGACTGGGTTATGAGAACCACAGAAGATAAGGCAGGAGGGATTCGATGGACCCTCTATTCCACCATTGAAGACCTTGACTTTGCGGTTGACCTAGCTAGCCCTTCTGTCACACACACACACACACACACACACACACACACACACACACACACACACACACACACACACACACACACACACACACACACACACACACACACACACAAAAAGACAAACGCCAACAAGTTTGACTGATCGTAAACATCAATAAAGCCAAAGTCATGCCCATCAACACCAATACACCAACACTTAATAGAGGATCAGGTCTTGGAAAATACAGATCATTTCACATATCTTGGAAGTATCATTCACCATGGTGGGGGGGCAAGTAAGGACATTCAAAACCGGATCAACAAAGCATACAGAACCTTCATAAGACTTAAACAAATCTGGAAGTCAAATCAATACAGCACCAAAACAAAACTCTGGATCTACCAAAGCCGTGTACTATCAACACTACTATACGGTGCAGAATTCTGGAAAACCACAGAAAGCGACATCCATAAATTATCCACTTTCCGGAACAACATTCCTGCACAAACTCCTGCATATATTCTGGCCCAAGACCATCTCAAACAATAAACTCTTCAACATCACCCAGCAAGGTGACATGAACTGCATGATCAATAAGCGGTGGCACTGACGAAATGACAGAAGATGCAGCTGGAGGTGGCAGAATTAACTTGACGTAACCATTGACGCGATTTCTCGTCATTTCACTCCAAGGCTCAGACCGCCATTGTTGTTTGGCCTTTTGTTTTTCCCTTGTTTGATCTCCTTCCCACTTGCCCCCCCCCCCCCCTCTTCTCCCCCCTCTTCTTTCTATGGAAATAATGTTGCGATGGCAACAATGTACAAAAACAAATTTCACCGACTTGTTTACCTTGAAAACCTGTGATGTGACAATAAACCTAATTCTGATTGTGATGAGATTCTCGTCATTTGGTGCGTAGAGTGATTTACGATAGATGGCGCTCTTCCGCAACCTGTGAGTTAATCTAGGGCTTCCAGATCAGAGGACAACTGGAAGAATCGCTGTGATCAAAACACAACCAACCATTTTATCGTGTTTTATTTTGTTACCAAGGACAACGGAGAGAACCAGGGAGGAAGGGAAGCCATACACATTTGCCCCGCACACCAGAAACTCAATCTGGTCTCTACCGTCTGTAGTGATGGGGCGTTCATGACTGATTTGTTTTAAAATGCTTCGGTCGTTGGCGTGGACTTCCCTGAAAAACTCTGGAAAGAAATTAGGGGATCGACCCCCAGGTTGGAAGGTTTGGGGATAAAGCAAGAGAGGTCAGGTTGAGATGGTTTGGACAGAGGAGGGATGAGGGGGGAACATTGGGGGAAGGATGCTGAAGATGGAACTGCCAGGTAAGAGGAGAAGAGGAAGGCCAAAGTATAATATCAATATAACAATAGAAACATGTATGCAGTGGTGGAAAAAATACTCAAATTCTTTACTTAAGTAAAAGTACCAATACTGCAATATAAAAATACTCAGTTACAAGTAAAAGTCCAGAATTAAAAATTTACTTGAGTAAAAGTACAAAAGTATTGGCATCAAAATGTACTTAAAGTACCAAAAGTAAAAGTACTACATATTTGAAAATAGCCTAGGTTTAAAATAGGGTTAAAGTGGTTAATGTGTGTTTTATAATGTAATAATTTATATCTGAAAAGTAACTAGTAACTAAAGTTTTCAAGTAAATGTAGTGGAGTAAAAGTACAATATTTGCCTCTGAGATGTAGTGGAGTAGAAGTAAAAGTATTGGAAATTGGAAATACTCAAGTAAAGTACAAATACCTCAAAATGTTACTTAAGTATAGTACTTAAGTAAATGTACTTAGTTACTGCATGTATGTATGTGTGTATTTACCTCAAAGTAAGGGCTGATGGAGGCCAGCACAACTCTATGGCAGGGGAACTCCTGTCCCTCACAGCATAGGATCACATCACATAGAACGTTGTTGAGTCGTAGACGGTTCAGTCCCTCTAACAGCCTGTTAGGATACATGTCTAGCTGCCAGGTTTCCTCCAGAAGGCAGGAGGGTGAAGCAGCATCGTCCCGAAACCTTTTAGCCATGATGTCTCCCTTCTAGAGCAGCCTGAGATGGTCACATAGTAAACATTGATTACACTTTACCTTTAATGCAGTGGTTTTCAACCTTTTTTGCGTCAAGGACCCCCAAATTGACACACATTAGCCCAGGGACCCCCATTTGAAAAGTTATGCCAGGGACCCCCAATAAGACGATTTGTTACGGCTCTAGCAGTGATTCTCAACCATTTCAATTTCAAGGACCCCCAGTTTGACATGCATTAGGCAGACCCCCATTTAATGGCATTTATACCTCTGGGACCCCAATTTGTTATTATAAAATCAATGTTAATGTAACTCTGAGAGAGTAAATGGAACCAAATGGACCCGTTAGGGTCCATTTGGTTCCATTTGTACACTCTCAGAGTTACAGACCCATAAGGGTCCATTTGGTTCCTATCTATCATTTAGCTGGGGACCCCCTGGAACTCCCTCAAGGACCACTGGTGGTCCTCGGACCACTGGTTGAAAACCACTGCTTTAATGAACAGAATATTCAAGAAGAGAAATGATAGACAGTGTGACAGAATCACATGGATGCGGTTAGGACAAACCTGCCAACATTAGACTGTGAAAAATATGGACATTTTCTGATGGGGTTTCTGACTTAGTATTCACTGACTTAGTATTCACTGACTTAGTATTGACTGACTTAGTATTCACTGACTTAGTATTCACTGACTTAGTATTGACTATTTTTGGGAGAAAGTACAATTCAGAAAGCACTGCAGGATGAAGGGTAAACATTCTCCTGCTAAATTCAGGAGTGTTGCCAGCTATGAGTTAGGGGCAGGGGTGCAATGCTCAGTGGACGGGGTTGCACGCCGAGCAACCACTTATTTGGCCAGGGGGACGAGCAGGCACACGCATAGATTTAAAACTACTTTAAATTCACACTTCATCAAAGTTTACAAAGGCTCCCGACTCACGCCAGGTACATTAACATAGGAATTAGCCTATATGCATATCAATTGCCCATTGTGTGACCTGTACTGTAGGTGTTAAGCGACGTGCGCGTCACGTCATTAAAATAGAGAGCAACCACTTCTCAAATGAGCATAGCATCACTGGTGAGGGGTGCTGGTGCAACAGCTAACCGTGCTGCCCTCCCTAAAGGAACTTTAATGCATGTTTACATACACTTTTATGCATGTAAACACGGGTTTAAGAATGAAAGTGAACCTGTAACCATGTGACCACAACCTTCGGATCAGGAGCATTATACCAACACTCCTGTGGGTGCGACGTCAGCCCCAGCCAACAGAGAAAAAGTCAGGTCTACTCTGGCCCATGCTCTGCAGCACCATGCAGGGTGCTGAGTGTAGAACAGGGTGCAGCAGCTGCCATTCTTATTATTATATTTCACCAGTAAACTTTACTGGTGAAATATGGGCTTTACTGTTATTAACAGTAAGCACCTTATGTTTTTGTACATGTTTGGAAAAATACAGGCTTTACAGTCTGTAAAGCCTGTATTTTTCCAAACATGTACACATTTAAAACACAAGGTGCTTATCCGCTTGCCCAGAATGTTAACTAGGTGTCCAGAGTATTTTGGCAATGTATTAGTCCATTATGTTTCAATAAAGAAGTGTTTTAATCCCGTCTGTGGCTGAACGCCATTTTTACCCCTCATTTACTTACTGTTTACATTGAGTGTAATTCCGGCTTTCACCGGATGCGCCCCGACACTATCGCTCATTGAGAACTTCCAACATAATCGGCCACAGACGGGATTAAAACACTTCTTTATCGAAGAATATGGATTAATACATTATACAAATACTCCGGACACCTTGTTAACACTGGTGGCAAACGGGAAAGCACCTTATATTTAGCATTTGTACATGTTTGGAGAAATACGGGCTTTACTGGTGACATTACAGAACAAACTGGGGGGGTGGAGCTAAGACTCTGGTAGATAGAAAAGTAAAGTAAAGCCAGACTCAATAAAATACATCTACGATAGTCTTGATCTAAGGCTAAGATACAATGTATCCTGATACTAGGATTTACAGATACAATGTATCCTGATAGGATTTACAGATATAAAGAGTCTTACCTTGTGCCGTTGGAAACGTCCTGAATGAAGACAGTACAGATACACACACAGTACAGACAGCAAACACACACTGAAAACAAGATGAATTGATCAATCAAACTTATAAAGAAACATAACATACAACTCAAATATTGACATATAACTTGGACATTGACATCTAAACACATGAAACAAACGAACCTTTTGTCAGCATCACGCTGCTCCCAAACAAATGCAGCTGTGTTCCGTGAGCAGAAATAACGGAGCAGAAATAAGGTTGACGATCTCTTCAGAATAAGAGTATCCTCTAGAGTAAAAAGAAACCATTGAAAACCATTGAAAAACTGTTCATTTGCACATTAAAACTATAAATTAAGCATTTAAATGAAGCTATACAACACATATTATGTTTCTGTGTAACAAAAACGTTTTTTAAAAGATAAAAAATGTATCTAAATGGATAAATATCCAGTTAAAGTGCAAAACAGTGCTAAGTGCACATTTAATGGGGGTCAATAGCCAATTTCAAACTGGAACAACCTGGCACTTAGAAGTGATCTAGTATAAGCCATTTAAAAAGACATACTGTACATCATAAATGTATTTTTTGGGGCGGTGTAGCCGCCCCCTATAAGTGAGTTTTGGACACCGACCAAAACATTTGTGTACCCCCTAACCCTTCCATTGTTAATGCAAATCGATACTTTTTTCATATCAGCCAATCACATTACAGCTAGTGTCATCACCACTAACTGTAATGTGATTGGCTGACTTTGCAAATTCAGGACTGTGATTGGCTAGCGAAACACATGACACATGTGCAGCCCTATGAATAGCAGTATGGACTTTTAAAAAAGCATTTTATGCTTTTTTTAAAAAGTTAGTCATGTTGTGATGACCACACAGTGTGACACTGGGTGTGATTTTTTAAATACAATTGTGTCTTTTTTTTTAAACTTGCCACTTAGAAGTGTTTTAGTATGAGCCATTTAAAAGGCATACATCATAAATGTATTTTTAAAATAGATTTGTGTCTTTTAAAAAACATAAAAGATTCACGGTCTTATTTTGAAGGCAGCCGGAAACCTTATTTCTGCTAGCTCTAAAACCGGAAGTCCAATTTCTGCTCACGGAACGGAGCTCAGCCAGATAGTGTTTGTTTTCACTGAGCACTATGAGAGAGAGAGACGGGACAAGATACTATGTGAGATAATAGTTCATTTGTAGACATTACATTTAAAATGGCAGTTATAAATCGCATATTTTAGTGTCAATTCTTGATATCAACTTTTTAAAGTATTTTACTAACTTTTAAAAATGGGATCATGTCCAGAATCTATTCTTATTACATTTTTTTTCCTCTCTCTCTCTCTCTCTCTCTCTCTCTCTCTCTCTCTCTCTCTCTTTTTTTTTACTGGGAAAATCTCGTATTTTTTAATAGCACTGACGTCTATGGCTATCCTTGCTGAAGGCAAAATTTAAGGTGCAGTATGTGATTTTCTTTTGTTAAAATAAGTGTTAAATAGCTAGTAATTGTATTGAAGATATCTTCATTATATTCCTATATAACCAGTTGCCAGTTAACTATAACGAAGATATCGTGATATATGATTAACTGATAAATGACTAACTGTCTTCTGCGGTAGAAATATGATGCATTCCGTCTCTATATTGTGATACAGTGGCGTAACGGAGGGGTAGCAAGTGATGCGGTGCAGGGGGGGGGGGGGGGGGACCAGCAGGGGGGGAGCCTTTTTACAGCAAAAAAAAGGGAAAAAAATCTTTAGAAAAAAACGAATTAAAACCGGAAAAAAAGTTGATTTATATTGGTCAAATAGAACCGAATTAGACCCGAATTAGACCGAATTAGACCACGATTCTGCGTTACGCCACTGTTGTGATAGTAATCATTACTATAGAGTAAATTTGTTCAGTAACAGTGTTAAATAGCTCAATATAGACGGGTTTCCTGTTAGTAAACATGAGAGGATATGACCGCGCAGAGGAGGGGTAAGCCTATAGAGGGCGCCATTACCCGCAGCAGCTCTGGTCAAATGTCCATTCATAAAATAAATGATCTTCACCGGGTTTAATGAAAGTAGATTAAATTATGCAGTTTGTAATACCTTTACTTGATAAAAATGATTTGTCGGAAGTTGGATCTGTTTGTATATAATAGCAGCATTATGCCTATTATGCCTATAATAGCAGAATTATGGCTATCTAACTCCCGAACACAACAACAGAGTGAACGGCGCAACAATTTGTTTCCCCCGAGCATGCGCAGATTGCGCATTCTGCTCTGTGATGACGTCGCGCGGAAATCCGTCTATTCTGATAGTAATCATTGCTATAGAGTGTTTGTTCAGTAACAGTGTTAAATAGCTCTATATTCTGATAGTAATCATTGCTATAGAGTGTTTGTTCAGTAACAGTGTTAAATAGCTCTATATTCTGATAGTACTCATTGCTATAGAGTGTTTGTTCAGTAACAGTGTTAAATAGCTCTATATTCTGATAGTACTCATTACTATAGAGTGTTTGTTCAGTAACATGAGTCTCCATGTCTCTCCAGCTCTTTAATAAACCACAGATGCATTTTCAAGTCAGGAAACCAATTTTATCCAGTCACCAGAAGGAGCCCCACTGATCTCACTGAACCCAGTTTCGGCACACACACATGAGGTCAAATTCCTTCTAGTACTGCTATGTCACCAGAATGTGGAATGCTTTAGGCATATGTAGTGGAACGCAGTGAGCTGGGATTGAACCCGTGTTATCAGTCATGCCAATAGGGCTGAGCCCGATTGGTAGGTCTGTTGCACGCCGGTTCTGGCTAATTTGACTGTGGGGGCTACAATCACCCCCCGATCTTTGGAGCGCGTCCTCGCGCTTCACACTTCACGCCGCGGACCACCGTACACGACGTCCCTCATGTGCCTCACGTGAGGATATTACACTCCTCGTCCTGCCGACTACGCCAGATTGTAGTGGAACGCAGTGAGCTGGGATTGAACCCGAGGCTCCCACTCGCCAGTCCGACGTGTTACCAGTCAGTCGTGCCAATAGGGCTGAGCCCGATTGGCACGTCTGTTGCACGCCGGTTCTTGGCTAATTTGACTGTGGGGGCTACACATACAAAAGTGTGACTCCTTTTACTCTCCTTCAAAACCCTCTAAAAAAATAACCTACAGGTATGGCTGCAAATTGTAACTGGCCCCTGTAAAAAGTAGAAAGTCTAAGCTTATCACCGGAATTGATATCTATGGTCTTATCCGTGATCTGATCTCTCTGTTACAGAGGCTGTTGCGGTTGCAGTTCTGTTTGCAGTTTTCTTCATCTTAGAGGCGATCGTCCCCCGTCGGGCACACACAGGGGCCACATGGTGGTGGAGAGTCCGCTGGTTGTTTAGATGCAGAATCCGGTCGTTCATTGAAAGAATGCAAAACCTCTTCAATCGGCGTGTACAGTTCGTGTTGGCAGTGGTGGATGAAGTACTATTCCCTGGCCTTCTGTAGCCTTTTTAAGCTTTTAACTTTTTATTGTCTGTATTTTCTTATTAAAGTTATTTTGTTTTGATTGTGTTCCACTTAGCTTAGCTTTGTAAAGTGTCTTTGAGTACTAAGAAAAGCGCTATATAAATCACAGTTATTATTATTATTATTACTATTAGCACATTAGAAGTAGCAATACCACAATATAAAGATACTCTCTTACAAGTGGAAGGCCTCGTAACATTCGTGAAAATCTTTTGAATGCAACAATACGTTGATATTTCTACATTTGTCATTTTGGGCATTAACAATACGTCTTGTTTTACCCATTTAGACCTGGAACGCATCTGTGTCACATTAGATTTCATTGGCTATTCAACAATAGCAGATATACAAGCTCATAGCGCTATGAGCTTGTAGATCTGCTATTTTTTGAAAAATCGTGAACATTTTCTTTTTAGGATTTAGGATTAGTTAGGATTTAGAAAACATTTTAAAGAATCGCCTCAGGTCTTAAAGGGTTAAAGCTGTGCCACCGTGCCTTTTGTTTTGCAAACTGTTTTTTTTTATCAAGTCTTTATTCAATCAATCAGCAGAGAGAGCCTATGCAGTATAAACAAGAGAAAATGATAGTGAAGACACAAAGAAATGAGCAGAAACAAACATTTAAACTGGAACATTGTACAATTGAAGCTGATGAACGTGGACTCTCTCATTGGATGAAATTGGCGACCTGCACCTGACAATGTATTTTATATGCATTTTATAAAAAAAACATGCGTGCGTGCACCTGGCGGACTACTTTTCTGACCCGATATTAGAAATAAAATATACTTTGTAACTTGTACAAAGTACTCCAGTACTCAAAACACAAAACATCACAACACTAATCCAGGAAGTCTCCAGGATACACAAACCAACCTATCAGAGAGAGGCAGTTTGTTTACTGCAGCTAAAGGCTGAATGGACAAAACTTAACTACATGAACCCTAGTGTCTGTATCAGGGGTCTTCAACAGGGGGTCCGGGACCCCTAGGGTGTCCTCACAGCTACTACAGGGGGTCCGCCAAATCTTTGTGTGATATGATTTATTTTTTACCTTAACCACTTGAACCCTAGAATTCCATTTCTGAGGGGAACATTAGCCGAAAATAGCAGATCTACAAGCTCACAACGCTGCGAGGCGTTGTGAGCTTGTAGATCTGCTATTTTCGGCAAAGAGGCTATAGGTGTAGAGGGAAAAAATAGCAGACTAAGTAAAAAATAACCTTTAATCTGAAACACAATTTTATACAATATAGAGTAGAGGGTCCCTGCTTCATCTCTCTCTCTCAGCTAGGGGGTCCTTGGCCTGAAAACGTTGACGACCCCTTGTCTATATGTGGACAAAACTTCTTCTGAAACCAACTTTGTTCCATTTTAAAGTTCTGTATCTGTGGTCCAGATGGCACGATTGTAAAGAGACGATGTAGGAGATGATCAGTGTCATTTACTAGTGTGATACTAAACATGTGCTGGCATTATCCTTCATATCAGAAAGTGTGGGTGTGGGGAGGCCGTATACGGGTCATACTGATGTTAGACAGGGACAATATCTTGAAGAAACATGACAACAGAACAGGTTGAATATCGTCACCTTGCTAAACTAAAGGCCTAAATAAGTCATTTTTGGAGGAAAATGATATTTTTGCCTAAGTCAGCTCCTCATGACACTGACCACCTCTGGTAAAATGGCCCATCTCCTAATAGAAAAGGATCATGCTGTTCACTCTCCTTTTAGTATAATGGCCTAACTCCCTAGTGTGACTTAGGCCAAAATAGGATTTTTTTTTGGCCTAAGTCACATGGTTTTGTGACTTAGGCCAAATTATTATTAATTATTTAAACCTATTTAAATATCTTGTGCTACATAACTGACATTGTTATTTCTATTTAAATAGTCATAATTTTTTATAAACATTTTGGGTGAAATGATTAAGAAATCTCATATAGTTTGACATAGGCCATTAGTTTAGCAAGGCGACGATATAATGCTTGTGTAAAGTAATAACAGACACAATGATATTCACTTCCCTCTTATCTAGAAACAACAGACAGACAGACAGCCTGCCCAAACGTTGGCTCTTTTTTAATCTTCTGGCAGACAGACAGGCAGGCAGGCAGGCAGGCAGGCAGGCAGGCAGGCAGGCAGGCAGGCAGGCAGGCAGACAGACAGACAGACAGACAGACAGACAGACAGACAGACAGACAGACAGACAGACAGACAGGCTGACAGACAGGCTGACAGGAAGGCCGTTGGATCATTTTTGTATCTTTCTCTCCCCTCCTTTAATTAAATATTTTTGTGGCACTCAAGCTATGGGTATTTGTCACAATTTTCATGGGCTCAACTGCTAACATTCCAGGACAATAACCCTCTAAATGTTTGGTGCATTATATGGGTGTTTGTAATGTTTTTACTGTCATGGAAAATAATCTGTGCTGTTTGTATCGATGATTCAATGGATTTTGGTCCAGAGGGCTTTTGAGGTTAAGTTTAGACATAGTTAGAGTGAGGTTACGGTTAGGTTTAAGTTAGGTTAAGTTTAGACATAGTGTGAGTGAGGTTAAGGTTAGGTTTAAGTTAGGTTTGAGTTAGGTTAAGTTTAGACATAGTGTGAGTGAGGTTAAGGTTAGGTTTAAGTTAGGTTTGAGTTAGGTTACGTTTAGACATAGTGTGAGTGAGGTTAAGGTTAGGTTTAAGTTAGGTTTGAGTTAGGTTAAGTTTAGACATAGTGTGAGTGAGGTTAAGGTTAGGTTTAATTAGGTTTAAGTTAGGTTTAAGTTAGGTTTGAGTTAGGTTACGTTTAGACATAGTGTGAGTGAGGATAAGGTTAGGTTTAAGTTAGGTTTAAGTTAGGTTTGAGTTAGGTTAAGTTTAGACGTAGTTAGAGTGAGGTTAAGGTTAGGTTTAAGTTAGGTTTAATTAGGTTTAAGTTAGGTTTGAGTTAGGTTAAGTTTAGACATAGTGTGAGTGAGGTTAAGGTTAGGTTTAAGCTAGGTTTAAGTTAGGTTTGAGTTAGGTTTGAGTTAGGTTTGAGTTAGGTTAAGTTTAGACATAGTGTGAGTGAGGATAAGGTTAGGTTTAAGCTAGGTTTAAGTTAGGTTTGAGTTAGGTTAAGTTTAGACATAGTTAG